>NC_087101.1:14519153-14826653 GCF_963855985.1 Ostrinia nubilalis | reverse complement strand
CTGCTCAAAAATTCGTATTTTTTTGGTAATTTGATAAATGTCTCCAAAAAATGCCCCTATAACAGATGGTTTTTATTACTTTTTATTATTCTCTATCGTATTACTTTTGTAAAACTAAAAATCACATGTCTCTATCCCTATCACAACATTTGCTATGATCGTTTAAACAAAGGCCTGCCACCACATTTTTCTCCGCTACAGGTAGAGACAATTTTAATTTAAACTCAAATGCTTATTTTACTTCGAAATCTTTTGTTTTTATTTAAAATCTAACTTGTCTTTATCAAAATTACAAATCTAGAGTCACTTTCAGTTCCGTTGTTAACGAAGCGTTGAATGGCGCGCCCGGAGAGGCTTAGTTCAAACGATCATTGCAAACGTTGTGATAGAGATAGAGACATGCAATTTTTGGTTTTACAAAAGTAATACGATAGAGAATAATAAAAAGTAATAAAAACTACCTGTTATAGGGGCATTTTTTGGAGAAATTTATCAAATAACCAAAAAAATACGAATTTTTAAGCAGATTTTTTTCAAAAAGTATCATTTTTTATTATTTGTTGGCATTTTCTAGGTATTTCATGTATTTTTTTAGTATCGCCTATTATTTAGCATTATTACTGTTTTTATTTTATCAGGATATACCGCTTAGTTTAAAAGTTATTACGTTTTCTTTACAATAAGTAATTGGAAGAAAAAAAATTCTATAAAAAATTAAAAAAAAATCTCAAAATTTTTTTGACCTCTTTTTTATCGATAAAAATAGGTCTAGTTTCACCTAATTTCATATGTACACTTTAACGTGACTCACACTGTATGATATCAAAACCTTCAAAATGTGTGGCTGTACACAAGCACTATACAAACTATACATGAGCCATTGTTCTTTTATGATATTTCATAGTACTAAGGTTACATTATTAAACAATCACTGATAATTGTAATTCATTTATTACTTTCACCTCAACTGTCGGTAATTATTCATAATAACCGGCGATTATTCATAATTTTCAATTTATCGCATTAGGTAACCGTAACAAATACATAATTATGTACCTATCATTCTTATGAAACGTTCATAAACTCATATGTATTTTTATCTTTACTAAAACTGCGTTAGAGACTGGATGAAAATTTTCCGTTACAAAATCTGCACAATAGCTTTTTATTTATAAACGCTTATGCCCATGCCCAATTCCCTAAGAGAGCGCGGCCGTCTGGCAAACACTGATATTAGTTTTCTATGTAAGCAATTTTCGTAAGTGTCCCCAGCTATTTATACCACGTGGCTTATTGAAACGTTATAAGAAGCGATAGAGCGTAATAAATTTGGCCTTGCAAATATTTTGAGGGTACTGAAATTAGTCTTTAGGGTCCGGAATTCTGCGATGTATACTTTTGTTAGGCTTTTAAATGTTTTTTACATTTTTGTAGTAGGTATGTTGAATTTGTAGTTCAGCGTTTAAAACAGTCGCTCGAAAATTCCGGAAATCAGGATATTCCATGACTACCTTCTGGCATAAAATAATATGTATTTCTTTGAATTCATCCAAATGACGTAGGTACACTGCAACTACTGCAAGACAAAGGCCTCTCCCAAGGATTTCCACAATGAGCTCCTGCGCTACCTGGATCAAAGTACTTAATCTCGCGATCTTCACCAGATCATCAGTTCACCTAGTGGAAGGTCACCACATTAATTCTCAAGTGCTCATTTTACTATGCAGCACAAAGCAGTTATTTGATAGGATGGTAAATACCTACCTACCCTGTAAGTGCCTATTAATTCTCACCTTGAAGACCAAGTAAATCATGTCCCTTGTAGTATTTACGCTCAAAAACATTGATTGGTCTTACATTATCATAAGCCACCGATCAGCCGTACTCGCCTGAGTACTCGATTATGCTTACCGTAATCTTTTGCTTTATTTTATGACTTTTTATTATTCATTCATCCGCCGATGCTAATACTGGAATCGAGCGCAATTTGAATCGGAGCCGAATCATTCCCATCACCACTTACCTTAATAGGAAACGTGAGCGAGGCACAGTTCCGATGAGCTCTTACTATTAGGGCTATTACGGTTTTAGTTAGAGCAATCAGCCCTGAGGCATTTGTTTCGGACACGACAAAATGAAATTTGCTTGCAAAGCTAGTTTTTCAATTATTGGAATTAGTTTTTTCATATTGTTTTTAATTAAAAAGTAAGACATATTAAAAGAGTTCCTTTGGTAGTCTGCTGAAATGTCAAGGGTTTCTTGTAATTAATGTTATTTTGAAAAATGTTTGGAGGATATTAACTCAACTTTTAGTTACTACACAGAAAGGTAACAGAGATTAATGATAAAACAGATTTTAATATAATTAATTCCCTTGAGAGAGTTTAGTTTTGGGTTAGGTTAAATTGCTTTTTAGCTGTCACTTAGCCTACTCCAATAGTAAATAATTAAGGCCATTCCTATTGACTAATTTACCCATTGACAATGACTTATTGGGGACTCTGATAACTCGTAGTAAAAAGCTAGTTTGCTCCAATGAGGGTTTTCGTCAAATGCTGCATGATTGGTTATTTTTGACATATCTGTCAATGTCATGTCAAAAATAACCAATCATGCAGCATTTGGACCTCGCGTCTACGTATTGCCATCTGGCGAATTTTTCAAACGCAAAAACCCTCATTGCTCCAAATAATCATTTTCCCATACACTTGAAAAGTCCCGAATCTGCGGTCCCGACCTGCCCGTAAAAGACAACCCGGGACCTTTCCTTATTCGTAGATACGAACGTATTAAAATAATAAATTGCTGTCGAATGTAAAAAACATAATCTGAGGAGCCCGTTAGAGAAGATTACATCTTTCATTGTGTGAGTGGGGCGGAATTTTTTTACGAACTAATTTTGCAACGTCAACATTCCTTATATGAGCGGGCCTGGGGCGGAGGCATTTTTTGGACAGAACCGAGTTGTATTTAATGAAAACGTTGTACCTCGTTGTGCCGGGGGCTGTGTGCTTGTGGATTTTTCAGAGGCATGAATATTTTTATGGCTGAGCACTGAACTGCCAACTTTGAGTGGACTTTGATGGGATGCGAATCCGTGGCACGGCTAGCAAACCTTTTTGTTGATAGCACCCGAGCTGGTTGCGTTTCAAACAAAAGAAACTTTTTCAAAGGGAAACTTCTATAGCTAATGGGAGAACCTAGTCAGTAGTCAGTACGTGACTCTTGATATTTTTCGGCTAGCTCAGCTTTGCCGAAATGGTTGCGGCTGAATCCCTTTTTGGAATTTCAACCTTTTGAAGGTAGGTCGTTTGGTGCTAGTGCAAACGTGGGTGCGGACGTGTTCGCTGAATTGCTAACACACGTTACCTCGTTCACTGTTTAAGGCGATAGGTGAGGCAAAACTGCAAAATAGACCTCTCTTTGAATCCCTACTCCTCCTAAATGGATGGTCCAAACAAGAAAAAAAATATGTGTGAGATGTATAATATCTTAAACTAAAAAATTGTTGTTCGTTTTTTTTGTTACAACTATTAGTTTTGACAGAAAAAAATCTTAACTTTCTTCTAATTTCACCAAAGAAATTTCCTACTACTCCTAAACGGCTGAAGCGATTTTAATAATTCTTTCACCAAATGATAGAAAATTTAATTATCTAAAAATTTGTTGTTCATTTTATTTCAAAAACAATGTATTACGTGTCATACATTCAAAATACCCTGTAATTTCCACACGCGGGCCGGGCGAATGCGGGAGCTCAGTCTTTCACTAGCGTTCGCACGGGGAGGCTGTGTCGCACATCGGCACGCTCCGCTTCTTTGTTTTTCTATAAAGAATTTATAGCGCAGATGGTACACTCGGTACTCATAGTAGTTCGGCGGCTGAATGAAAGTGATCTAAGTACTTACTACGTCATTTTTAATATGTATATAGGTATTATAAAATGTTTAAGATAATTTAAATACATAGGTATACAAGATGCTGATTATATATTTTTTCTAGATTTATTTGTCTGATTATTTATTCTAGATTTATTATATACTTCGAGATATACATAGGTATTTTTTTATTATGTATTAGTAGGTAATAATAATAAAACAACGCACTTAGGTATAGGAAATCACAAGACAACAAAAAATACCTAAAAAGGATTATTTAAATTCTCTAATTAACAAAACCGTATTTTATTAATTTCTTGGAAACTATCACATCACTTTTGTGCATTTTGCGTTTCGATTGGTAATTAATCTACAGGGTACCCCGTTTGGTATATTGGTTTTTGTTGGTATGAGTTTTTTTTTATCTCATTGGTCTCCACAAAAAATCGGAATTTTTCCCAGGGAATTTTCGATTCATCCAGCTCAATCATCTCGTCGCGAATAAGGTCAGGTAAATTGATAGGTACCACCTATTTTGATCCCTGATAATAATATATAAAATATACCTACAGGTGTTTGGTAGAACGTTAGACAAACTTCGTATATAAGGTTATTTTGAATAAAGGTTCGCCCATTTGACCCTAAGTAAGCTACTTTTTTATTGATTTTTTTTTTTTCCGAAATTTGACCTAAAACTGCTTCTTTTTTTGTCGCGTTTTCAACCGATTTTTTTTATTTGGTATGAAGATCCAATATATCTTTACTCTAATAAAAACATTTTATATCCAGATAATGATTGGATAGCTAATTACGAGCAGACAAAGTTTTACAAAAGTATAAAACACGATAAAAAACATAACTTGAAATTGATTAAAAATATGTGTGTCAGTAGATTGTTTATAAGATAATTAAAAACATCTAATTATCTCTTCTTTCCAACGATAATAACTAAATATCACTTGTAGTAATTAGATATTGGATTTCGACAAAAATTCAAAGTTTAGTGATGAAAATGTATAAATAATAATACAAAAAATTATCCATCAAAAGTTTCTTCAAACATCTCCATCTTTTCTGATATACTGTTTTTCATAGCTTATTTATATGATTTATTTCAAAATCAAATCAAAAATAATAACCGCATAGAAAAAGAAGTCTGTTTTTGTATGTGGCTTGATTTACCCTCATATTGTCATAATGTTACATTGTAGTGGCGACACACAGTATTCGTATTCGTACTTGACATGTAACTAATATAAAAATGTCGCTCAATCCGTGTTTATCTATTTTAGTTGAAATGGAACGCAAAAATCTAAATTCTTATTTTTCCCTCGATTTCACCAAAAAATAATAACGGTTCATGTTTCAATGTTGACCGATATTTGACCAATATTTTGAATACCTGCACAGACAGACATTTACATTTAGGTAGGTACTCGTACACACACTTAAAAACTGTTTAGAAGCTCACTTAGACGTCAGCCTAACTTTCAAACTGCTTAGGTATGTCCCTTTTTGCAAACTTTACAGGAGGAAATAACTGTTTATTTTTCATAGTTATGGTACTAATTAAAGTATAATGATGTCTAATTGAAATATAATCATTTATTTCAATTTTGTTTCAGTTTGAAAATATGCTGACGATAATTATTAATTATTCTGTATAATGATTTATTTTCTTTTTTTAAATTCTGTTTTGAAACACAAAATAAGCATTGCAATTTTTTTCGATCTGCGTAAATTAAAATCGAGTTAACATTCCCGTAGGCAGTTATGTTAGAATTGGCAGCGCTTCGCATCTGTATTCTGAGCGCACTTTGATATCGGGCAAGAAGCGCGGGCGCGCGGCGGGTGGCTCGTTGTCTCGCTCTAATGCTCAAGGTCGTTCGGCCATGTAATCGCCTTAATAGCAATTTGTAATCATAGCTGACTGTTACATATTAGAACATATTATTATTTTCTGAATTACAAAAGGGAAGGACTGTTACAATAATAGTTAGGTTTTGCGTTGGTTTATTTATTTAGGATTTATTATACTTTTTTTTTCGTTGAACCCAAACTTTATTCCAAAATAAAAGAAATAGAACTATCGTATGCAATAAAAAAAATCTGATGTTTTGACGTCACAAACAGACCCTTAAGTTTAATTTATTTTTAGATATCTTAATTGCTGCCAATAAACATAAGTTTGTTGGCTGATAAAATGTTTAGCTACGAAAATAACAAGCCCATTGGAAGTCTATTGTACATGATTGAGACCAGACTTGAGCCCTCGACAAGTTCCTGACATAAGTACTATTGTTCTAACAAAGATTCCTCAGATCCTTCAAGAGTCCTATTTCAGTATTCCAATCGCCAACAATACGTTTTCCAAGTTGGTCCAACTCAGAATTGGAGCTAAGTGTTGTCGGTTATCAACTATCGATATTATTATACTCATAGTTTACTAATTTTGTAATGAAAAGGTGCCAAAAATACATAAAAATAGTAAAATACACTAAAGGACCATTAGCATTATTTAGGACGCAAGATTCTTAAAATTTTCCTTCTAATATTGTATCGCATGAAATTTTGCTTTCAGTTTTACTTATTTACACTATGCATCTCAGTGCTGGATGTAAACGGTTTCATTTTTAAAATAATCGTAGGTAATAGATGATTTTTTAAACATTATGGCCCCGGTATGGGACAACTCTTACCTCTGGTACCCACCGTTGCAACTCCTGTAAAATCTAGATCTACAGCTTGAACACTACCGTACACTCAGCTCTGATTGTCTTTTTCGTTCTTTACTATTAGGTATAAGAACAAAAACTGATAAGACAGACCCATCGATAGGTAATACTTGCAACCCTAGTCCAAACTCCAAATTCATCTAATTTGAATCGCGTCAAAGTTAAATCGGTGTCCAATATTGATCTTGAGGAGGAACTCTAACAGACCGCGAAAGAACTAATGAGGCGTCACACCGAACTAGCCCCATAATGCCAGAAGAGGGATTTGAAGATTAAAAGGTTTAGTTGGCTATTGACTGACTAGTTTGCAAGGAGAATGTGGAAGTATCTGGCGAGTGGAGCTACACGAGTCATACTTTTATTACCAGACTAAAGTATAATTTCAATTTGAGAAACTCACCTCTTTGGAGAAATTATTCATTAGGTCCCACACGTAACACTTAGGTCCCTTAATTTGTATTAATTACTTAATTCTACTAGCGGCCGCCCGCGACTTCGTACGCGTGGACTCCGTTTTGGCCCCATAGGGTTGGAGTTTTGTAAAAATCCGTTTTTTATAAAGTTTCTGTGATTTCGTGATCAGTGGAATTTATTAAAAAACCATATTGCGCATAATTTTCCGCAAAGGTGACGTCATACTGCTGAGTTGAATATCGACGGGCTGTAACTGAGAGATCGCATCAGAGACACCTGCATCTTCAAACAACAGTGAGTCCTCTATTTTACTTTTGAATGAACATAGAAACTTTGAATCCATGACATGTTTGCACAAAGGTCCATCTGTAATCGGCTTCTATTCAACAATCCCTACTTTAATATCCTACAGTTGTCCTAAGCAAATCAGCGAGATTGGTGCGACCATTCCTCCTGACGTGTTGATCGACGCGTCGGCGGTATCTGAAAGAGAACTTAAAAGTATTCTAAAGCCCGGTCTCTGAGCACGTAGAATTTTGACCAATGACCCCAAGCTACCCATCCTTATCGCTCGCGCGTAATTATGTTGCTGTTGCGCTCGCACACTCACTGCGGGCGCCCGTCGCACAGTCGCGACAGCAATATAATTACGCGCGAGCAATAAGGATGGGTAGCTTGGGGTCATTGGACAAAATTCTACGTGCTCGGTGACCAGACTATAAGATTATATTACTAGAGACTTTTTTTCTTATATTTTAAGTTTTTCTAATAGTAAAGGTAAAATGTGATACTCGTCTCTACCGTAGTTTTAAAACCAGATTAAAAGCTTTTCGGTGCGTAGAACGCAATTCGCTCCGGAAAGGCGTTCTGCTCGACAGAGGCAGAGGTGGGTTATTGCGAATTCCTGCGCTCACCTAGCGTCCTATTAAATCTTAGACGCTATGCAATATTGCGCATCTACATCTTTGCCTTTTGGACAGGTGTTTGTTTTGTGATACAACACTGCAGCATTTCGCAGCGCCATTCCTTAGTAACTGTAATATACATAGGTAGGTACTTAACTAGATCTTGGGTTAATAGGTAATTCTCTACTTTTCTTTCAAAACTAAAATTTCATATTTACTAGCTTTTGCCCGCGGCTTCGTCCGCGTTAATTTCAATTTGTCACATTCTGCTCTTCGGCCTTTATGCATCTTTATGTCTTTATGCATGTTACAAGACTATGTTCAGCAAGAATAATGTATTATTCTAATGGTGAAACATTTATTCAAATCGGCCTAGTAGGTAGTTTTGGAGCTTATTCAATACAAACCAACAAACAATTTTCAATATTTCCTCTTTAAAATATTAGTGTAAAAGTAGAGATTATAGAAATGTAAGTAAACTCTAAAATAAATTAGCTTCCACTTAACGTTCAATAAGGCAAGTTGACCTAAATCACCGCTATTGAGATTGAAATCGCTTCGTATGTTATTCGGCTTCCATGTAGCGATCCAATTATTTTCTAAACCGCTGAAAGATTTAACCCGTAATGTGCGTCGGGCTCTCGATTGGAAAGGATATTTTGTGCTGAATTAAGGACGAAGCACATTTATCAACCCGGAAACGGATCGTAACCGTATCAACTCCAGGTGCTTAGTATTCTTTGTATGAAATTCCGTACTGCAACGCACATTTTAAGGTCATAGCAGACTTATCAACTCGGAAAGGGATCAAAACAGTATCGCCTTTTGAGAACTGTCATCGCCTTTCGCGCGCTGTCAACCGCGCGGATACGGTGCGGATTAGTGTGCGTTGCAGTATGGAGTTTCATACAAAGAATAATGACCACCTCGAGTTGATACAGTGTTGATCCCTTATGGGTTGGTTTATAAGTGTGCTGCGTCTGTCGTTATCCGCGCCGTAACGTAAACGCCTCGCCTCGGTGATTCCTTTTCGGGTTGATAAGTGTGCTACGACCTTTACACCACACGAGGTCGCAAAGATTCTAACGTTGCATTTCGACGAAATTCAATTATATGGGAAGGTAAATTGAAACGTTTTTGATATACTGCCGTGGGCTAAATATTTACAAAATGGGATGATACAGAGTATATTCTACGGAAACCAATTCTTTATTAGATTTGTAGCTACTTTGTTTTCCTATCTTTACATTTAATTTCTTATCGTTCCACTACAAAGTAACAACACTTTTTTTACCTTTTTTTCGGTACCATTTTCTCAGTTTTTTAGCAATCAATCCATTGTTTCCATTATCATGCCTCAAGAGGTTTCTCTGAAATATTTTTTAGTTTTTTAATTAATGAGACTTCCCCAACCCGTCTAGCCAGGATAGGGAGTTCTCCTCCATTTATCTGAGATAGATACATTAGAGAGGTCTTACACCTCAGTGAAGACTAGATGACCTGATGATGAATAGGACCACCTGGCTGAGTTTTCACGAACGCGCAAAGTCTCATGCAAGGGAAATCTATATAAATTCCCGAAATATCTTAGTATGTTACTGCTATTGGTTTAAGTATAATAAGTAGTATGTTATCGTGTTTATTTCCTCAGCAAATCTTCTGATTGTTTGTGAAACATGCAAAATTCGACGTGTCTCCATCAGCAAGCGTTTTCCGCAAACTTTAATCTTTTGTTTCTCGCGGAGTGAAACTTGCGGCGAAGTTTTAGATATTCCATTTTGTGGAATGGGGTCTACTCTGCAAAACGATTTCGATTTATCGACTTTGTCTCTCTCACTCTTGTTGGAAATGAGGAAGTGTGTGCAGTGGAATATATGGAAAGTTTTTTAGAGTAGGACCTTTGGTTGGGATGCAATTTTTATCGCAATCCCTCGTTGTGGCGCCGTCCCCGGATAGATTGAAACGTGCACGTATTTTGATGAAATTTCTTCGGTGCTTTTGAAATTTGCTTCCTGCGACCCGAGTATTAAGTAGAACACGTCAACGTGTTACATTTTCATATCAGAAACACAATCCTAATGACTGGTTTTTTAGTTAATCGTTCCTAAGCTTTGAATCCTCAAGAGTTTGCGAGGCATCTATTTTTTGAACATTCACGTAAAAAATGTCTAAAGAGTAAGATCAGCCTTTTTAATTACGCATGTCCTAGGCATTTAGTACTTTGTACCTACTTAGCATAAGACCGTATCCACCGTAAAGGAAATAAAAAATACTACTATAATAATCTCGAATATTACTTATTGTAGGACATACATGTTTGAAAGTAAGAAGGTGCAATTACTAAATGTTATTACATCACATCCAAAACAAGACCACACCACATTTGTCTGGAAGATTAACCCTCAACTTCAGTCCAAAATTGGCACACAAACAAGTCGGGTCCAATGCCCAATAATTAACCATAATTTGGGGTATTTGCTCATCTAAGTCCCGATAGCGGTTTCAGGTCGGCCCGCCGATTGCCTCTTCCATTTAGATTGTTTGGGCTCGAACTCGTGCAAACAAATCAAGTTTGATATCCTTTGGCTTTGATGAAATCACAATATTATTATGTATTCAAATAACGATATTATTTATTCTAAAGACTAATAAGAGTTTCAGCACACATTATACAGTGAATAACACTTATTAAAAAACTTATTACGTTTGTTTACGGTTTTTACTATTGTGCGTTCTTATTGTAGCTTGATACACTTTTAAGAATAGATTCAAAGTAGGTAGGTAGTTTTATTTTCTACTTAAACTAGCGACCCGCCCCAGCTTTGGGTGCTAACTATACATAATAAACCTTCCTCTTGAATCACTATCTATTAAAAAACCCCCATCGATATGTTGCGTAGTTTTAAAGATCTAAGCATACATAGGGACAGATAGACAACGAAGCACATAAAAAAAAAAAAAAAAAAAAAGAAGCGACCTTTGTTTTACGACAGTTTATGATAGTGTCATACATCGATGGAATCTAAATCCAGTTTAACAATGGACAACTTTTATGTTTTTTGGTAGCTACTAATCCAACGGCATGCATCTTTTTCTATCTTAATTTTCCTCAAAAAAAATATTTTATCTTTACGTATATCAACATAGGTACTGAACCCTATAGTGTGATGATCTCTGCTGACTCCTTACATAAAACTGAAGCATGAAATATTGTGAGAATTTTGCGGTCGAAGTCTAATTACCAAATTCATCTCCACATTGTGTGAACTACAACATTATTGCAAGCTCTGCATCACATTGATATTCCGCGCACAGTGGCGGGCGTCAATGAACGCGTTGCCTCGTCAGCGTCGCTAAGTGTAATCGCGTTAGTTTCAGTAATGCTGGCTGGGTGCTAGTTAAACCTGGGTCTGGTTTAACCAAATGGATTAGTAAGCTCATTTGCCATTGGTTAGTTAAAGATACCACAAACTAACAAACAAAGTTTAACGTAACTTTCAGCTGGTATCTTATTATTACCTAATTACCTACTTACTTTTCGTTTCAACCAAAAGACGTTCTCTGCTGGACAAAGGCCTCCCCCAAGTACTTACAGTAAGTAGTACAAGACTGAGACCCCGTGCTGCCCACTGAGCAGAAAGGCTAGCCTACACACAGTTATCTGTCTGTGGTTGCCACTCAAGAACTTTTCTGCCCCAACAGCCTTGATTTTACAATCTAATAAATTCTACCTCACACCAACCACAACCAAAAAATCAAGTGGCAGTGGGCGGGGCACATAGCTCGTAGAGACGATGGCCGTTGGGGCAGGAAAGTTCTCGAGTGGCGACCACGGGCTGGAAGACGTAGCGTGGGCAGGCCTCCTACTAGGTGGACCGACGATCTGGTAAAGGTCGCGGGAAGAGCCTGGATGCGGGCAGCGCAGGACCGTTCATTGTGGAAAACCTTGGGGGAGGCCTTTGTCCAGCAGTGGACGTCATTTGGCTGAAACGACGACCAACCACAACTACTGACTAAACACTTTCCTTTATTTTATCAAATTGATTTATTAAAAGGTGCTTTTGAGCACATAATTAAAACAGGTCGGTCCGTGGAAGTCATAAAACCTTCTTGACTAAATACTTTTACCGACAGCCCCTCCAAAAATGTTTGATCCCTAGCTCTTCTTTGCATAACATTCTTGTTAGACATTATTATAACAATATTACGTCTGTATTCCATCACCAGGGTATAACCCAATACAGAACAATATCTATTGGTATTCTACACGTTTGACTGCCATTCGCTTAACGTGTACACGTAATTGAGTTAGTTCAGTTCCGCTGGCTAATGCAACGCAGGATCAATAAATCTGGCTGCAGACACAAACTTAGTTGATAGCAGACAATCTTGTTAAAGTCAGACAATAGTGTGCTTTCAGGCTTTATGGCAAAAAATACTAAAAGCGCGTGTAAAGCTTGTAATGTAGTGAAAAATCTTTCGTTTGTTTGTTCGTTCGTTTCAGTCAAATTTAATGACGTCCACTGCTGGACAAAGGCCTCCCCCAAGGTTTTCCACAATGAACGGTCCTGCGCTGCCCGCATCCAGGCTCTTCCTTTACCACATCGTTGGTCCACCTAGTAGGAAAAAAAAGATTTAAATAAAAGTTTTTCTTTTGCAATATTCTTACAAAAGTGATTTATAAATTGAGAAACAGCCAGTCCTGAATGTTAAACGTCAAAAATGTTGATGAATAATTTGTCACACTACTTGTACAAAGGGGAGTAGATAAATCTCACATTAATAGATAGGTAGTATACTAAAATACGAATTGTCCCAAACTTAGATGTAAGTACTACCTTACCATCTGCAGTTTGTATGCAGGCGTTTGTAGGTAGGTACTTAAACAAAATTTGACTAAAAATGTCCTTAACATCACATCTGAAAACTTTATTTTAAACACAGTCTCCTAAACCTCGATCACCGTATTCTCAAACCAATCCCAAGCCCATCGACACTGTAATAACGCAAAAACATATTTCGCTTAGCCTCGACACGTCTAATACATCAACTCTACTTTTAGGGAGGAAAATGTGTGAAAAATAATGTGCTCGTGGGATATTAAGTAATTTGAAGGGCCGCTTGAACTCGCATCAATCATCAAACTGCTCAATTGACATACACGTCAACGCTTAACCCCTAAACTTTAGCGGTGGGTTTACATTGCGTCAATTTTGAGATATTTTCTTCTGAACTTGACTCTGAGTCATTGAAGTGTCAGGTGAAGGTGCTAATAAATTCTTTCTTATTCTTATTCTATGTACCTTCTAATTAATGGGTAGGTATCGTCACGTATAGCAAAGGAATTATCATTCCGAAATTATGTTACTTTTGCTTTAAATGCATGGAAAAAGTAGGCGTAATAATATTATAAGTATCATCATCGTCATCATTTCTGCAATAAGACGTCCACTGATGAACATAGGCCTCCCTCAAAGATTTCTGTATTGCCCGATTGGTAGCGGCCTCTAGCGCCTTCCTGCTACCTTTATGAGATCGTCACCTTGTTGGTGGACGTCCCAAGCTTTATTTTCCGGTACTTGGACTCTAGAACTTTTGACTTATAATATTGTTAATGTTTTTCTCTCAAATATTATCTATTGCCTTTTATCGTCATGTAAGCCGTCCCTTGATGAAGATTTATGCCCGCACTTGGCTTCTGCGCACCGTTGCCGAATGACTCCTGTCGCTCACCCCGAGTCGCGCCCTTAGCTCCTTAATTCCTGAGGCGAGAAGTGATTCCCTCAGTATTTGAGACAGCTCACTATGTTATGTGGGGCAATTTAAAGTTTATGCGATAGTAACAGTTTCAATATGAATCGAATAAAAAAAAAACTGCCCAGTTTACGATATTTTAACAAGCGAACAGATTTGCCATGTATTGCATTAAAAGGTATGTTATGTACCATCGGCAACAGTGTTAACTATCCATTGCCTGTCATGTGTCGTCTCGTTCTATCGCAAAGATTCACCTATTGAGAGTGGGAGCAAAAACGGAAATGTATAATTAACACTGTGGCCGTGTGTGCATAGATACAAAACCAAAACAACTGATAGATATTAAAAATGAGTTCTTGACTCAACTCATTTGAGATCTTTTTAAGTCGAATAAAAATGCATCCCCAAGGTTCCCATCTTAATAAATCGGCCGCACTTTCAGGAAGATCCCTGCTATTTTTCCGCGTTTATGAATATCAAAGTGCGCGGATGAATGAAAAACTGGATTGAGCATTTCAGTTGCGGATCCGGGCCCGGTCTTGAGCTGCATTTAAATGGGAGATACCCTGAATGGAGGCAAATGAAGCTCAACCGCTGCAAGAAAGAATTAATGAGTCAGGAATTTTCTTAAGGAATCGCGAATGGGTGTTTCGTGTTGCTCTCTTTTCCAATTCGCGGTTTTTCTGCAACGCTGCAGTAGATAGGTACGATATTGCAAGTAAGCTTAAGAATTTTACAAGATAGAAATAATCTTAGAAGGTAGGAAGCAACGTGCTGAGTTGCATCGTGTCTTATGAGCTTGAAGGTGTCCCGGGGCGGTCACAGTTGAAAGCTTGTTTAGTTTCGTATTTTTAATAGAAACAAAGAAAAACAGGTTATTTGATTTATCAAAATAGAAAAGTAGGTATACAGAAATTATTGAAGAATTAGTTATTTAAACCAAAATGACAAACAGCGCTATGCTATATAATAGGGTAGAACCCAGGATATTACGCGAATAGCTTGTCAGTGTACCTCAGTGGTTAAACCAAGGCTTAACTTAGCTTCGCAAAGAAAGATTGGATGTATCAAAACAATACAAAAACTACTGTTGATTTTTTCATTAGGTAACTTTATAGCCACTTAAGTATCTATCAGAGAAAACTTGTAATCATGAAATCATTCAATGACGATTTAAATACTTATTGTAATTATTTCTTGGTAAATGAAACTTCTTCATTAATTTAAAGAAGACAAGAGTGCATCACCTCAATGGAGGCAAATGAGGCGGAGTTAGCTGCAGCTCCAAGGAAACGCCACTGAACAAGTCTATAGAAAATGCGCCAGAATTTACTTTAATGAGTTTCAAGAAACGCAGTGTTATTTGTAATTTAATTGCATAGCGACCGTAAGGCAATGTCTTAGCAGTTTTTAATCTTTATCCGAAAACTTATTTCGAACACTTTCTTGAAACTAGCTTCTTTTAGTAAACTGAAGTCAGTGAAAAATACAATTAACAACAATGTATCGACGTTTTTCTCAACAATGTGAATAAAAATATCTCTAAGGTAACAAAAGAGCTGAAAATTCATAATTTTCAATAAATTATCATGAAAATTAACTTTGTAAATGAGATTGTAATTAGGCATTATTAAGTATCCGAAAAACATAAAAAGAAAACGGATAAAAACGCTACGTGATGCGAAGATCCGACGCGACAAAACGCTACGTACTTAGGTTGTGTACCGCAGCGTGACAGAGGCTTTGGTAAACTCATCTCATACCACTTAAAACTTATACCGCGGGATTAGTTGTCCAATGTATAGGCTGCAAGTAGGGAATACCGTGAATTGATCCTGAGCATAGAGATATAGAGAGATACGATACGATAGATAACGCGTTGAGTTCGAAACTCAGTTCGAATTTCACAGACACAAAGAAATCAAAATATGTGCTCATTATCCACTGCGGTATCAGTACTCAATGTTCGAATAATCTTTAGTACTACCTACACAAGTAATGTAAGCTGTTTACATTATGACGTCGCTGCTGTCATCATTGCTTTCACGAGCAATATGTTCTGTTTTTGGGCATATTGCTGCGACACCGGCCCCGCCCCCTTGTCACATCTCCCTTTAGTTTCTGTGATCTGTGATCCTGAGTATCTAAAGCCACGTATAGCGTTTGCCTCTAACCCTAAAATCTAGGCATTACCTAAGCATACGATTTACAATAGCAGTTATCCATTACCTAAATCATATGAATATTCAAGCCCATTTCACACGTGGATATTCCAAACTCCGAGATATCTGGCATTACCATTACTCGAGTAATTCCGATAAGTTACTTGTACAGTAATCCAGGACTCAGTCGCGAAGGGTTGAAGACTGTTTATTTAATAACGTTGTGCTGTACCGATAAGCGGCACTATTGTGCGGCTCTTGTAGAGTTAGGTAGAACTAGAGCTGCCAGATTAATTCCGTTGTTAGTACAATGAAGTAAGATATAACTTCTTATCCTCTCGAGGTATCACAAAATAAAACGATCAATTAAATCTTTCAGTCAATGGAGCCAGGTGAACATGAATTTATTCTATATGATTTTAAACTTTCGCGTTCCATTTCAAGCGAACGGACGAGATGTCGCGAGCCGCCAGTCTGCTTGTGACCACGAAACCTCAAGCCGTGAGAACATAATGTAACTCAATAATAAACGTCGCGTTAAGACTCATGTCTTACTATTTTAGATAAATTTATTCTTATTCTCATTTCTCTCAAGATACAATGACATAAAAAAACGACGAGAACGAACTTTAATCTTTCATGCTACTCGTACTTACAAGGTTCACTCAAAATCTTATTAACAGAAATTAACATTAACAAAAACAAGTAGGTAAACCATTTAGGAATATGGACGATAATCGTATCCCTTACAACTTCTCTGTAAGTACCTAATATCTATCACATCACTTCCTACGAAAAAACTTCGCGACCCATATCTTCGATTGCATGTAAAAAACTACTCATAACTGTAACCTTACGTTCACGACAACATTGTTGATGTTATTAGCCACATAACACAAAGTTCAACATATCCTCGAACAGTTCTGAGAAAACTTTCCCCGAGCCACAATAACTTTGTGTGACAGTTGTAGTAGATTATCAGGTCTAGCCTGTCACCCCAATTCGGCAAATGCGAACTGTTTGCCAAACAGTGATATTAGTTTCTGCAAAAGTACTTCTCTTGAGTGTTTTCTGCTATATTTCATTCGGCTTTATAGCAGCTGTTATAGCGCTTACAGCGTTGGACAGAATGTTTGCATTTTGTAATCAAATTTTGAACTAGTTCTGAAACAGAAGATGTAGATAGTTTTTGACTTAATCAAATGCTTTTATCTGTCGGTCTGGGTGCGGTTATCTGATTAATATTCGATCAATGAACATTATTTATATGACCCTTAAACTACCAAATATTAATACGACCTACAGAGAGATCATGCAGGACCATTCAGGTAAAACCAGAAAAAAAATATTGAGCGCTAATAAAACATTTGCTATTGTTTTTTACTTACACGAGAATAATTACACCTTTTCCATAAATAAATGAGCATTACTTATCCAATTTCCTTTCAGCATCTTTTAAATAAAGTGCCAATCTACTGCTAAATAAATAATCCTTCCTTAACGAGCATTATGTGGCATCAGATTCATTCTTCCGCACAGATATTTTCTTAAAAGCCAGTACAATGACCAAAGAAGCGTCCACAATCGTAACACAAAGGGACATTTTATTTTACAAGCATTATAAGGGATAAAATATGAAACCTTTAAAATCAAAAAGCCACCCAAAACTGAAACATCTCTCGACCAGCGATGCGGAAAATAGCCATCTTCAAAATTAATGGATATTTCTTTACCTTACAAGTTAAATTATGCGTGAATACGAAAAAAATCCCCTGAATATTTTGAAAGACGGTTCAGAGATTATGTAAGCGTAGAATGTCTTAATAGACTTTGGGTTGGATTACTAATGTTTGGCCAAAAAACGTTTCCCAAATTATCACATCGCAAACAACATTTCGCAAATTTTCATTTGGCAAATTCCCATTTGGCAAAACAACTTATTGCAAACTTTTAATTCGCAAATGTCGTTTTTGGCATATTATTGTTTAGCAAATAATTGTTTGGCAAAGTATGTTTTGTCAAATGTTTCATTTGGCAAAAATATTTCACGATAAACTATTTACAAAATGATTTTTGATTGGTGCATAGAATGGAATAAAAAATAGCTTGTGGTTATTATTTTGTTTAGTGGGTAGTTAATATAAAATTTGTTCTAAATTAATTTTCTTATTTCATTCTTTTTATCGAAATTTCCAAATGATTCATTAACAATAGAGGTGATTCTAGCGCTCGGCGGCCGCTGCCGCGGCACGCTTCGCTCGCCTTCGCGCATTAAGGGTCACTGTTCTAACCTAACCTAACCTACTATTTTCTGCAATAACTACTTTTTGCAACCATACTATTTTCTGAAATCTCTTTGTTTTACATAAAATTCTTGTGAAAACCATGATCATGTGCCTTATGCTTTGATTTGTGGGTAACGGTGGGTAAGTATGTGAAGTGTCAATTTGTCCAAACAAATTATTTGGGATATAATATTTGGCAAAATAAAACATTTGCTATATAAATATTTGCCAAGTAAAATTTTGCCAAATGATAATTTGGCCAAATGAATTAGTTGCGAAAAGTACAGTTGCTAAAAGTTCATTTGGGAAATGAAACATTGGCGATAAGTTGTTTGCGAAGTGAAATTTGGCGAAAAGTAATTTGGCCAAACGGAAGGATACCCTTTGGGTTACCTATAAGTAACATAGATTTCAAAGTCTAGCCGTCGGGATTTCAATAAGTTCTCTTTTGCAAGTGTAATGTATTATGGTTTATTTAGTCTCGTTTACACTAGCTAGAGGACTAAATGCACCTGAACATGAATGCACAACGTTGAATCTACGAGATATTGCAACATTGTCCAGTGTCGTACAGCATGCTGCACAATACACTTATAAGATGCAGCACATTTTTAGCTCAAAAGTAGAAAGCGAGATGTTAATTGACATAATTGGTCATTATAGATCGCAGAATGCCGCTCCATTTGTTGTTAATGCACATTAGCTCGTCTAAAACGATTTATCGTCAGAGTTATAGAAGTTGTACCTATCAGCAGACCAGCAGTTTTGCAGAATAACGTTCCATTACCAGACCGATTTTACTATTAAAATACTTATTGTGTTATTGTGTATTTTCGAGTGCCCCTTCTGCACTTCAACAGTAATTTATTCTCTGCCACGTGTCCGTTTAAGATCCGTCGAAATGAAACGTTCGAATGACTACGATTTGTTGACACTGCGAGCCGAAGCGACGGGCTCGGGATTTGCGAATGAAACGTATTAGCTTTCGCAAATAAAATTTATCGTCTGCTCAAAATGTTTGACATCACTTGGGGAAATATTGCTGCTGCTGTCTGTACTGGTATACGGGCATACAACATTATAGTCGCCATTTGTGTTGAATTTGGAGGCAGATTTTGCTACAAAAGGTGATAATAGGTACAATTTAGCAGCATATCACGATTAACTAATAAATAATGTTCTATCGAATACGTTAATTCAAATTAATTTTACCCGAATCATTCGACGTTGTACCTACTTATCAATTAATCAGAGTCTAAGGCTAAACTGTGATGACTTATGGCTCGAAAACGTGGCCTCTCACTATTAGGCCTTATACAGAAGCTCAAAGTTGCACAGCGTGCTATGGAGAGGGCTATGCTCGGTGTTTTTTTCGAGATCGAATCAGATATGAGGAGATCCGTAAACGAACTAAAGCCGCTGACACAGCCCGACGGATTAGCAAGCTGAAGTGGCAATGGGCAGGGCACATAATACGCAGAACTGACGGCCGATGGGGCAGCAAGGTTCTGGAATGGAGGCCGCGTACCGGAAAACGCAGCGTGGGACGTCCACCCACAAGGTGGACCGACGATCTGATAAAGGTAGCAGGAAGGCGCTGTATGCAAGCCGCTACCAACCGTGCGATGTGGAAGTCATTGGGGGAGGCCTATGTTCAGCAGTGGACGTCCTATGGCTGAAATGATGATGACGATGAAGGCTGAATTTCTTGGCCGTTTTTCACGTTTGTTATAGTTACAAATCATGCTAAATGAATTTATAAAAACGCCTAAACTTTATTGTAGAGCATGAGAGAACATTGTTAACCAGTCAAATCCGTATGAATATTTCAAATCCATTTCACACTGCAAACAAAGTAACACCACAGTAATGCCATAGTAGGTAATAACCGAAGACACCTAATGATATTACAGAGTATAGGTACTCGTATAAGTCGTAAAATGGAATATCAAATTGAAATTGGGTATTATTCAAGCCACCGAAGTTTTATACGAGAACTGTTCGGACAATGTGGACAATGGCCACATTATGGGTAATATATGAGACTATGAGTCTCCGCCCCGGACTCCTTTCATTACCCTTACAATGTGACGCAATGAGGACTTTTTAACTTTTATTTCAGCACTAACTTGTGTACTAGCTTTGCTCGCCTTTTCGTTTCGATGCAATAAAAATATGTACTTCACAGGAGCATAATGTAAATTGCCTTACTTGAGAAAAGACTGGATCTCAATACAAACCTTCATCATTGAAATCACATAAGATTAATTACATATTTGCAATAAAACCTCCATTTGATAAACCGACTTTCTGGTTGAGGTCACAGACGCGGATAGCGCAGGTCATTGTGGAAATCCGTAGAGTAGTCCAGTAGTGAACGGAATGATGTTGAAACTAGTGTTTTCTAAGTCAATTTGTTTGAAAATGAAAAAAAAAATTAATGAAAATTTTTTATTGCTACACTAAAAAATAAATTACTTACATGTCAATGGGTACACAGAAATAAAGAAAAAGAAAAATTCATAAAGAAAAAGTTGAACCTTAAGATGTTACAGTTTTATAGGTAAGCAAAAGGTACCAGTCTCAGCATAATGCTGAGCTACAAGCTCAGCGCTGATTTTCAGACTGGCCCTGAAACTGGTCGGTTGGGTTGGGAGGATAGTGTGTTTTTGAGGCACATGTTTCAAGTAATCTACAGTACACTTTTGATGCATTAGCACCACTTTGTCGTTAGTTATCCCGTCTTTTCTTTTTATGTTTGTTAACGTTCACTATTGTTGGTCCTTCCGTCCAGTCCGCCTGAATTATTCACAAAACCTCAACGCTTTCGCTTTCCATTGAAACGCACTCGGAGCAAGACCCATTACTGTGTTATAGCACTTTTCCGCGCGAACGGGCCGACCCGTAATGGCCTCGACTTAGCCAAAGCAGACGAGCGATTCACAATCTCTGTAAGCGAATAAGTCGCCTGTCTTTTTCACAAGACGAGACTGAAAGCCATGCTATGTTACGACCGCTAGAGGTATGAGGATAGCCAATTAGTTCCTCTGTGGATACGGCTCAAACTCGCTTCTAGCTTCGGCATGTTTATAATTTTCCATTAGATATGATGCGGGCCAAGAGCTTCAAGTTGTGATTCAAAAAATTATCCATTAACTCTAAAGTGTTTTATTTATTTATTTATTTAAACTTTTATGCCAAAATAAATTTGAACATAAGGCGAACTTAATGCACTAAAGCATTCTCGACCAGTTTACCTTTGGGTTGAGCAGAAAAGAAATTTGTTTGGCGGTACTTCTAGTGCAGGAAAGAAAAACAAAAACAAATATGCTACATACATAAATAATATATAAAATATATAATAAATAAATACATACATAAAATAGATGATTGAGTTAAACTGAAATTACAATTCATGAAGATGAGATCATTTGTTATCATCATCAAGTGTTATCAGCCATTTTTAACCACCTCTGCTCGAAAACTAAAATATTGCATGAATCTGAAATAACCTGAAATTAATTGCAGACCAAAAATTGGCGATCTTCAGTGTTAAAGTCGCAAGTGTGGAGAAACTCTCAAACTACCCACGCAAGTGACTGCACTTTAAAGCGATCAATGGATACAGAAATTTACCTAAACGGTACATTTGCGACTCGATTTGGATTTAAAATGTTGCTAGACGTTCTGTGAGTAAAAAGGAAACGTAGAATAGCGACGTTTTTTCAGTATATTATAAGTGTGATCCAAATGATTCTCTTTCCCACTAAATCTTGTAGTATCTTCATAAATAGGCAGATTAGTTTACATTTATACGTAAATTGATAACCCATCTTGACCACCAGATAGACTGGAGGGGTTTATCAAGACTATATTTTCCATTTGCAAATGGGTAATCAAGGTAGAAATGAGGAGATCCGTAAACAAACTAAAATCGCTGACATAGCCCGACGGATTAGCAACCTGAAATGGAAGTGGGCAAGGCACATAGTACGCAGAACTGACGGCCGATGGGGCAGCAAGGTTCAGGAATGGAGGCCGCGTACCTACCGGAAAACGCAGCGTGGGACCTGATAAGGGTAGTAGGAAGGCGCTGGATGCAGGCCGCTACCAACCGTGCGATGTGGAAGTCATTGGGGGAGGCCTATCATATGTTCAACAGTGGACGTCCTATGGCTGAAATGATGATAATGATGATGAATCAAGGTAGGTCGTGCTCCTACACTAGAGACCAATAATGACCTAATGATGAAATTCATATCTGAATATTCCTTGGCTGTAAAACATGGTTTACTAAAATTTAAATAAAAATGCGTTTATTTTCGATTGTAAGACTGACATTTAAGCGCTGCTAGATAGGTACATTAAATACTCGTAAGTTTATTAAAGTGCTACAGTAGACCTAAACTCTCATTAGCAATAATGGTGCAACATACGTCGCTTACCTGGTCCTTTCCACATAACACAAATACCTTTTTGTTACAAAATTCCTGGCTAGTTAGCAAAGCCCCAGCTTTGTGCGCTAGCGCCATTGTTGTCGCTTGATTGGTTATTTATTGCCCTTTAGGGCATCTACTTTGTAAGTGAAACAATCGATTTCTAAACGACCTGTTACGAGAGTTTCTTATGTTATTATGGCCGAAAAGAGTATAGGGAGCCGGTACTTCTAAATTTATTTATTTATATTAACCGGCAGACAGTGGTGACTGAGTTTGTTGCGGCGCTTCTTCTCAGCACTTGCCAAATGTTGGTCTCGAAGCGCTGGTAGGGTAAAAAGATTATGAGACATTTATGATTATGATTTGTAAGAACTATTTATTAGTCAAAACAAATAAAGAAATTTTGACTTTGACTTTGACTTACTAAAAATACTACTTACTTAGTACAAATAAATGTATCGGTTGGTTGATTGACTAGTTCAACAAACTTATGAATATTTATTCTGACTATCTTTGGGATAAGTTCGGAACAACGATCAGAACGGCTAGCACGAAATACTTTCGCGAGTACGAATCATTTGCGTATTCGAATCGCCATCAAAAGATTTAGTACGAAAACTACTACAGCGCCCTATGTGAACGTGTCGTAAAGTGAACTTAGTATGAGAAATGGTTGCACGAAACTTATAATATGTATTGTGAATCAAAATTGTCACGTTATCGTTTAATTCGAAGGTTGAGTATCGAATTTTGTCGAATACGCAAACGATTCGAAGACGAAAGTTGTTCATGCTTGAGGTACTGAGTTCACTGTCTAAGAATTTGCCGACCTGTCCCTTTTTAAAAGTAAATATTGTGCCTAGACTTCTTAAGCTGAAATCCTAATGGCATTTTAATATTAAACACCCTTTTCAAGAACACGTGAACACATCTGCCCTTAAGTTTTTCTTCAGTGTAAGTTTACTTAAGCCATAGTAAAAAGTAACAGTAAACTACTTTTAGTGACTAGTTTGTGAACATCAGTGTGTTCTGTAGCCCATCAAAAATATTTTCATGTAAAAGGTTACCAACATAAAACCATAAAGTTCGCATCGTGAAAAAAAACCCTCCTTCTGGCGCAGTCGAGTAAAAATTATCAGATCTCACTTAGAACAAAGTAGAAGTATCTAACTCTACTCGCCCTAACTTCACAAAATCTACGCCTTAGTCTAAATATGTGGCATGACCGTTTCACTACATGGGCGACGGTAATCACTCACCATCAGTGTACCTACCATGAGTTTACGTTAGGTGTGCTCGCTAGCGAATACGTCAAAAATCTCTATGAAGATTTTGTTTCTTGAAAGTAGCCGCTAGGGGCGCTGCACAATAATGTCATACAAGTAATGTCATTTTTTTTACGCAGTCGTTAGCGAGCACACCTAACGTAAGCTCATGGTAAGCACACAGGTGATCCGTCTGTTCGTTTGCCTCCTGTCAAATAGAAAAATGGGTGTAAGGAGAACATTTTAATCATCGTTTATTATTAAGTAACGAAATGGCGTTATAAACATTATACCAGCCGAATATGCAATTCGTATGAACTACTATTCAATTTAGTAACAAAACAGCATTATAAGCATTGTATCAGCAAGCATTGCAAGTTGCAACTAGTATTACCATTATCTTTTACTGTGCCTACACGTGTCAGTATCAACGGCATGGATGTGACTCCAAACTAAAGTAATTAAACCACAAAAAGTTGGCCACTTGGCTTAGTCTCAACACCAAACAAAAACTAATCTAGGAGTCTTGACGAATCAATGCTGTAAGCCCTACAAACTTACTGTCAGGGCATGAAAATATATGGTAGACTCTATAAAACAGTAAGGGAACTATAATATTTAGCAGTCTTTCTCTGGGATATTACTCTTAGTATGTTTTCGTGGATTTGTAAAGACCGCAGAGACTCCATTTACGAGTAAACAGTCAGGTCACAAAACTTAAGTTTTATTATCATTTACCTACTAATCACCAAAGAATAAGCCCTGCCTTAAATTATATCAGCACATTCTGAAAAACCCAAGCTTCGAAAGGAAATCATGAAATTAATCATATTATTGCAGTCGCATGTTCTTGATATCAGACCTGAAAAACAATGTTAGATAGTTACTAAGTATTAAGCACACTGGGCTGGGTGCTTTTATTCTGTATTCAAAATTCAGCAGCGAGCTTCAGCCAGCTTTTCTGACGCCCAGCGGTTTAATTGTTCCTGTAAGCTATAAATTTGCTTCAAAATTATCATTTCCGTTTCTTTGTCTTGAAAGAAAGTTGAAGCAAAGTATTAATAATGGGAAGTAGTGACCCAGTTGAAAGTTTTTTCTCTTTTGAAACGTCTCTGTATTGTTTTAGATAACTCCGGAGGCTTTGGAGGTATTATTAAGTTACTCCCTGTTTTATGTTTGAATGGCGGACGAAGTTTTGTTTGCATCAAATGGCTTACAAGTTGTGAAGCGTTGATTTTGAAGTTCAGCTTTAATTTGTGAGAAAATAATAGAGTTATAAATACTCAATGAGATTCAATTGAGAGCTACGCGAGTATGACGCAAGCCTGGCCTGGTGGTTCGCTTTTCGGACCACTACACTGAAAGAAAGAAAGAAAAATATTTATTCGATGCAAGTAGGTACACAGCAAGATAATAACTAAAACTAGACAACAGAACGGGTACAAGCACCAAAATGGCATCAGCTCAGTATACGCCGTGACGGCAGAGAGCGCGTCACGACCACTGGTATTCTGCGGATGCCAGTGGATGGAGTTCCAGATCAAATCTTACTGAAACCTTTTTATAATACCTACTTACCTATCATTTTATTAGGAGGTACTTAGGCACTTATTGCATGTCATTTTCAATAATAGGAACCTATAAATTTTAATCACCTTTATTAGGTAGGCACTGCCTGATTCCCTAAAAAAATGCCTTGATCCGTGAATTCTCAAAATGACTGTAATTACTCAATAACCTGGTACCTTAGATTTGATTTCATTATTCTCAGTACAAATTCAGGCAACCAAACCTGTTATTTAAGCAATGAATGAGTTTTAAGCTTAGGAAATCCCACTTGCGCCGCATACATTACCGCAAAAACTCTTTTATTTCCAAGTAACAATGGCGCACGGCTTATTTATTCAACTTACGTCATACTCCATTATCTGAAAGCAAATAATTCTGCTGGGACAATGAAAAACTCACGTTAATTAGGATGTCGTCCTGCAAATAATAATTCCGGTGGCTCATTTTGTATGCGGGCTTGAGCTCAGCGAAAAATGTCATCCGGATTTTTTAGACAACACAATTACAAGAGTATTTACTTAATGTCAGGGTAGATGGATAAAAACATGTCGGTGGCCGGTTTAATTTTGTATAGTACAGGTGGGATTTGCTCTTGTTAAATATGTATGGCGGTCGTTACTGTGTATTGTGTAATTTCAGTTATAATGGGCCATTCTTTTTTGTATAGAAATAGATTTTTTTTCTGCTGAAAAACGGTTATTCTTGGCTAGTAAGAAACACAATAAGAAAAGTGATCTATGTTGTTTAACCGATTGAGTCCCAGACGGCATTAATTAATGTCATAACAATTGATTATCTATTGTGTCTAGATTCGCGGAGCTTGAAGGATTAAACTTGCTAGATGCTAGGAGATAAAATACTAATTTTAATTAACAACCAACGAATAATGGAGACTGTCAGCGGTGACACATCTTAACCTAAGGCAGACATAAAACTTTATTTCATTAATGCTTGCTGTTAGCAAAAATACTCGTACATAATAATATGGAAAATGTGATACTTTTCAGTGTGTTAAGTGGCTGATTCAGGTACATTAATTTTCATAAATTATGTAACTAGCTGTCCCGACAGACGTCCTAGGACTGTCTTAAGAAAAGTTATTTTGGTCATTTTCTTTAATTTTCTCAAGATTTCTCTTAAAGTCTGAAGTATTTGCCGTTTTGACATATTTTCTAAACATAACTATGAATTTTTCCAAAGGTCATGGGCATAATAGAAGAATACTCATAAATATGGATGAATCGCTCTCCCCACGCTACCGATATTCAGAACTTCTCCAATTAAACATCATAGCAAAATCCACCTTAAAGTTTTCCATCCAAGAACCCTTGAGACCTGCAGTCTGATCGGTCTTCAGTCCCAAATGACAATCTTACTTTTATATTTACTTGAGTGTCTGGAAACGGGGGACTGTTGGAGTGAATGAATTTCATATCTGCGGGATAGTTCTTCCTGAATATTTTTCGATTTTGATGCAGGTACCTAAACGTTTGAATGATTTTTAAAAACGACTCTCTTTTGGTGCTAATCATTCCCTAAGTAATTTTATTCTAAATTGCTATTTTAGGCTTCTTTCTTTAATGTAATGCAATGGGAAAAACGTTAAGTTTTTCTGTTGAAAAAAAAAATCAAAAAAATCAAAATTATCTTTATTTGTTTAGACTAATTAAATTAGTTCTTGCAAATCGTCAAATGCTCTTAAGGAGCCTATACATGTCTCATTCTTTTTTTGCCCTACCAGCGCTTCGAGACAAACATTTGGCAAGTGCTGAGAAGAAGCGCCGCAACAAACTCAGTCACCACTGTCTGCCGGTTTAAAAATATAAAAAAGTAGGAAGTTACATACATTCAGAAGCAAGTTACTTACCACGCGCTCCCGTTGATAGAAGGTGGCCTTTAAGACGCCCATCTAGCACGAGACCGCGTGGCAGTTTTGAATATATTTCTTTAGTGCCGTGCTAATTTCTAGGTTAATTGTTGCGTTTTGATACATATACACCGTGTTACTTTGCATTCTTGCCATATTCACAGAGATAAAAGTAGGGAACAATACCTATTCTTGAAGATAAACAAGAGACTCCCATAAAGAAAGTACACTAAGATTTTAGTAAATTTGGTTTTTCAGTACAAATTGGAATAAACCAATTTCGTCTCGCATGTTCTACATGTGCAAGTGGAATAAACCTAGTGGGCGTGGCCTAGTTCTTAATAATCTGATGTTTTATGGCTCTGGGTACCAGCCTTTTTATCCAGTCATAATAATTATTTTAAAATACTCTACAGTTGATTTCAGATTTTTCTTTCTACTTTACGGGCTTAGGACCGTCAAAAATACGTAATAATTATTAGTTTTTTAATTAATTTGTAACATTGTACCCTATTTTTACAAATTAATAAATTAAGTATGAAATGAAATCACATTATTCACAATTAATTATTTATTTATAAGTTCCTACTTACAAAGTTTACGTACTGCGAAGCAAGTGTTAAAAGTTTCCTCCGTTCTGATGAAGGCACAGTCTAGCACGGCGAAGCGTACTAGGTTTTTCGCTTTAGTTTTTGCAACACATAAACGTTTTGTCTCACAGTTTCACTAAAACATTCCGTTCATGTAACGCGTTTGCACTGTTTATCTCTTCTGCGCATACCAGTCGTTTTAAGTCACTCCAAAAATCCATTGGTCCGAGGATCGTGGTGGCCAAGCTACTGGACCCCTCGTCCAATCCACTGTTCACCAAACGTATTATTCGCGCACTTGATGTCCTTATTGTGGGGGAGCACCATCCTGCTAGTAGTAGAGCATTTGGTGTAACGCTAAGGGTACGTCATCAAGCATTTCGTCTAAGACGTCTTGCAGACACTCCAAGCCAGGGTTCGAAAATATCCTTATGATATATATCCGATATATATCGGATATATATCTGATATTATGATATATATCCGATATATATCCGATATATATCATAAATATCGGATATATATCGGATATTTTCGAACCTAGGGTTCGAAAATATTCTTATGATATATATCAGATATATATCTGATAAATATCATAAATATCGGATATTTATGATATATATCCGATATATATCGGATATATATCATAAATATCGGATATTTTCGAACCCTGCTCCAAGCACCATTTTGATTAAATTATTCGTTGTTTGAATACACTTCAGTCATTTTTGTATTACCTATTTATAACGTGATTTGTGATTGATGGATTTCTCAGTTTTTTACAAGTGTCAAAAAGACATTTTAAAGACAATAGATTGCAATAGATATTTAAAAATACAATAAAAAGTAAAAAAGTCTCCATTGCCATCGCCAACAAGTGATGTGCATGCGTTACGATAATTAGTGGTGTGTTTAACAGAATGTCGATAAAATAAAATACTCGAGATTAAAAAAAAATTTTTTCGGGCATTATTTTTTTACGGATTTGTGTTCAGTGTCAGTAATATAGTAACCTCTGTAAATATGGAAAGAATGCAAAGTAACAGCCTGTATTTTATGTCAGGTATATCTTTCCTTGACCAGTCCCCGAAGGCAGCGCCTGTTCACAGACATGACGTGTGAACCAGCCATCGCTTCACTCGACCATATTATAGGGAATGTAACGACCCGCCTCACACGCCACTACCCCAGAGACATTTTAGTGAGCATGACAAGTCTAAGATATCCTTCTGGCTAAGTGCCAGATATAAAACTATTTAGGAGACAAGGCAAGAAAACTCTAGAGAGAAAAGCAAGGCACCATAACAAAACCGTGTGGTAGTTTTAAATAAATTGTATATACTTATATTTAGTGCCGTACCACTGTCTAAGTTGATTGTTAATTGTTATGTTAAAAAAATTAAGGTAGGTATATCTTGTCTTGACCAGTCCCCGAAGGCAGCGCCTGTTCACAGACATGACGTGTGAACCAGCCATCGCTTCACTCGACCATATTGTAGGGAATGTAGCGACCCGCCTCACACGCCTCACACGACGTTGAGCTGTGTGAACTAATAAAGCTATGAATATAGGTGTCCAACTTTGTATTTTCCGTGACGATGATGATGACGACTCACTTTTATTGGGATTCCCAAAACACCCATTGTTTATTAATTAAATAATTAATACAGGACCAAAATTTGTGATAAATAGTCATAGCCATTATGTATAAACACATCTGATTTAAAAAAATAAACTTACGTGTATAGAACTTTTTTACCTTGCTAGGCTACCTTTTTATTTTGGGGCAGATGTGCCCGTCCCCAGCGACCATTATCTAGAAAGACAGGTACATTTTTTAAATGTTTTGTCGACGCGTACAATATCCACTATTTGTGACCTGTCTGTAATATAATTGACAACCGCCCCAAAAATGGTCGCTAAAACACATTTTCGTCATAGCAATCGCCTCGGAACCTTAAAGAAATCCGTTTATTATGTTCCGTGGCAATATTTTGCTCGTACACGACGTGTATTAACGAGTTCGTGTAACGCCCCGCCGAGTAAACAGATTGGTTATGTATTAAGAGCTAACTCTGCGATGCATAGGATAGAGAGGCAGGGTAAGACCATCCAGACTTAAATTATAAATTCTAGAACTATGCCTGACCTTCTCAAGCTTCAAACACCTTGAAAACATAGAGAGATTGGAGAACTCAGCGATGCACAGAAAATAGAGGCAGGATAAAAATCATCCGAATGTATTATAAATGCTAAGATAAGAAAGTCTGCATATCTGATTTTCACACCTGATCCAACACCAAACCAATTTTGATGACATAGAGAAAGACTGGATAAGGAAATAAGTAGTCTTATGAAACTTGAAGGGGGGTTACCTACACCATATCGAATTACAAATGATCGAAAATCAAAATATCGAACACGTTTCATCGAACGATCAAAATATCGAACGATCAAAATATCGAATGCTCAAAATATCGAACGTTCAGAATATCGAATTTACAAATCATTGAACGATCAAAATATCGAATGATTATAATATCGATCGTTCGATGAAACGTGTTCGATATTTTGATTTTCGATCATTTGTAATTCCATATGGTGTAGGTAACCCCTTGAAGGGTACGCGGGGGATATAGGACTACTTTTGGTGAGAAATAAAGAGATTTGTTTGGGGGACGCGCACGCAATTCTGCTGTAAAATCGCATTTATTAGATGCTATAGTTACTTTAATGTGTCCTTGGCCGTTTTTAATGGGACTTGGACCTTCTGCATCTCACTATTTTGTAACCATGAATTTACGCAAAAAGGGTAAAAAACTTAAGTAGTTTCACGGCTTTGCAACTCGCAAGTGTCATTTGAGGTGGTTTATGTGGCTCTACCTACAGCCAAAGTTTAATATTACGGTAATGACTGTAGTCACTACACTACTAGTGATTTTAGTAAACTCTTACAAGATTTCGCTCTTAAGACTTAGGTAACTAGGTACTGATAATACTTAGAGAGTTTCAGTTTAGTTACTTTGTTTTTTCTTATTTGTGACTAACATGACATGAACTTAAGAAATCTTAAAACCCAAGGGACCTTAAAGAAATGCTGACAGGTATTTATAGATATTACTAAGGTACTTGATACAAATAAGGCCTACCTAACTTTAAATGCTTATATTTCAATAAATATTAACGCCAGTCAACAAAAACAAGGTTAATTAACATCTTTCATCCTTTAATTTTAGGAATATTACAAAAAATAACACAATTTTTAACAAAATCTATTCAAAATAAGCAAATTACGAAACCACTGATTTTGGCTTTAATAAATCACCTACACGGAATAAGGCCTATATGATTCAAATGCCTGTAGACCTTAAAATTGAAGTTGTAATAAACAAAATGCGGTCTTATAACATTAAACACGTCGATTTGTTTGCGTTATCAAAATTTTACATACCAAGTAAACAGAAATATACTGTATATCTCTACATAAACTTAAATTCCACTTATTAAGAATAATACATAAATTAAAAATAAAATTAAATATTCATAGTAAAAAAGTAATGATTCTTTACTTAAATTATCAAAAAAAATATCAAAAACAAACAATATTATTTTTTTGTATAGGGCTTATTAAAACACCGTGTTCGAATAAGGCCTACACATAAAATCTTTTAAATAAATCAGTTTAGGAACATCATTTTGTCTTGAATTTTTTAAAACAAAATGAGATCTCAATTTTTGTTAGAACCAGGGCATAAAAAGGCTTCTGAATCATCTTTACGAACTCCTATCTGCTACATTGTCTTCGAGACAGGCATGATAATACCAGCTTTTATTCTCCTTTCCTTTAGAATTATACATACGGCTTTTTTCTTATTTTTTATTGGTTTTGTATTTTGTTTCTTTTTTTTACAGGTTTTGTGTTTTTTTTTTCGACTCTGTTTTCTTTTTATTTTCTGTGCTGTCAGTAACATTCTTATTAAATAAATATTTAGTTACTCTTTGACTCATTTAGTTTAATGAATTTATCCGTAATCAGGTGTTGACATAAGTATCTAATATGGCCTACCATGCTGAAATAAGGCCTAGGCCTTATTAGATATCTCGCTCTTGTTGTCTTTAAAAAATTACAAATAATGCATCTATAGCCAGTAGTACAAATTAAAGTAATTATTAGCTAGTAAGAAATATTTAGAAACGATTACTAAGAAAAACTTAATCTAAAACAGCGTCATTTTACCGAAAATTTAAGATGAAATCGCCAGATTTTTATAAGAGAGCACGAAATCACCCACCAACTTTGAAGAACGCGTGCCAATTGATGCTGGGATCGTGGATCGGGACGCTCTTGCACTCTACCGGGTTGTATCTGTCCTTGAAGTATTATCCCGGTTGGATTTATTTATCTGTGTTTTCTGATGCATAGGCCTTATTAGAACGTAGGCCTTATTTGTATCAAGTACCTTATTATTGAGTCACATCACGAAAACCTTATGAACGGAATCATCATTAAGTGCCTACTCTTATTTAAATAGTTGAAAACAGAAAGATGCAAACATGCTTCAGCTGTCTTGCGAATTACCCTCTTGATTACAATATCTATTTTTTGGTCACTAAGCTTGTTAACACTAGAAACGCCGCCGTCCCATTTTTGTCCCACTCGCGAGTTTGATCGTCTCTAACTTTTTTATTTTTCAACGAAAGTCCATGAAACTTTTTGACTTTTCCTGATTTATTTAATTTTATCATTTTTTAATGTTTTTGATAATATAACATTATTAGAAAAAAATTTAAATCGGTTTTACCTAGAAGCGCCACTGGGTCATTTTTGTCCCACCTTGGTATTTGCAACAATGATTCGATGAAGAGTCCTTGTTTCTAGGAAATACGAGAATGGGGAGGTGAGGAACGTTTAGGTGACTCGTCACAATGCAGAAATGTAAATATATTGTACTAGTTTTTGCCTGTGACTTCACCTAGTAAGAAATTAAGTTTATCATAGAAAGACCTAATTTCTTGACACTTATCGTTGTTATTTGACCAAATAACGGAATATTATTGTTAATTATAGACTATATTATGTTATTCTGAAACATTAACAATAAAACTGCAAAGTTTTATTAAGATCGGCTTAGTAGTTTTTGCGTAAAAGAGTGAAAAAACAACAATCGATCTAACCATGAATCCACACTCACTTATTTCAAGTTCAAGGCTTATATCCACCCATTCATCCCTCCTATCCGTTCATCGGTTCATCCATCCATAAATTCATCAATCTTTATTAACTTTTACATTTATAATATTAGTAGGAAGGTGACTTCAAGACATGGGCCAGTTCATACATTGTATGATTTGATACATTTTTAAAATGTGTGACTTATAATTTTTTTTTAAATTAAACGTACATACTTTTCATTGTAACTGGTAAAAAACTTCACTGTGTGTGTACGGATAACAGAAAAATAACCATACCTATAGAAGTTCCTAAACACATAGTAGACCAGAGAGACAAAAAAACCGTACAAAAAAACTTTGTGCAAAATGTGCACTATTATTTGTAAGATATTTATAATTTCTTCAAAAAGAATAATGAATATAGTTAAATTAGTAATTTCATTATTTTAATACAGTATAACACCATGTAATATGTGACAATTTTTATATGAAACCAAAAATATCTGTCTTTTAATAATTCAAAATTAAAATTGTATAAATTTATATTTTTAAAGAAATAAGTACATATTGATTTAACTGTATAGATAAACCATTTTTTAAGGATACTACAAATAGTTTTAATCATAATGTTCATGCCTGAAACTAAAAAATGTTACAAAATATATGCTGGGACAAAATTGACCCAGCGGCGCTTTTAGGGGGGTCGTAATCTTCGGCACTTCTAGTGTTAACCCATCATCAACACAGTATCATTTTATGTCCCAAAATGCACATAACCACATAAGATAACACGCCGTTTGTCTTCACTTGATGTGCCGACTGCCGTCTCGTCGACGCTAAAAATCACCTATTAGTAAACAAGTAGAGTACTTAGGCAGTCTACATAACCTGTATGTCTGGTAAAGGGGTTGAAGCCTCACCTCGCGGATAGACCCCAAAACAAAAACGTAATCGCTTAATACAGCACACGCAATCCATCACGGGCCGCATGAATAATGTGAAAAATGCTAAGCCTTGATAGAAGTAGACACAGTAGGCCCACTTCGAATGTGAATTGATCTACTCAACAGTAGTTAGCACGGGATTGTTCCTACCTCTCGTTCCCACCGCTGCAACTCCTGTGTAGCCAGGATCTACAGCTTGACCGCCAATGAAAACCCAACCAGTGACGGTTAAGGTCCCGGGGGAAAGTTAAAGCAGTATTTAGCAGCAATCTATTTAGGAAATTTTACTAAAGAATGAAGTCTGTTAACATTGACAATAAACTGTGTTCCTACTTAAAGGTAAATTATTATTACGAGTAAATTGAGTAGGTAAACCTAGATCCTAGATCTTTTTGATAGTTTATTCTTTTTGATTCAAAGCATCTGAAATCTGTTAACATCTGCTCAGGAAAGTAGGTAGGTAGGTTTACCGATGTTTGACTCACTAATAATATTAGTTATAGACTAAATGTGGCTTCTCTTCTCTCCTTATGTCTCCAGAGCTAAGCACTGGCTGGAGTTTTTTCCAAAATCTCCTCCATCGAACATCTCGTCAGTATCGGTTGAATGGGTAGGTACTTTGCGTCATCATCATCATCTCAGCCATAGCACGTCCACTGCTGAACATAGGCCTCCCCCAATGCTTTCCATGTTACCCGGTTGGTAGCGGCCTGCGTCTAGCGCTTTCCTGCTACCTTTATGATGTCGTCGGTCCACCTTGTGGGTGGACGTCCCACGTTGAATTTTCCGGTACGCGGCCTCCACTCCAGAACCTTGCTGCCTCATCGGCCGTCAGTTCTGCGTACTATGTGCCCTGCCCATTGCCACTTACTTTACTTAGGGTAGACCGGGGACAATAGTACCATTTTTTGGAAATTGTTCAATATTGAGAAATCTAATGCAATAATTATAACTTATTCTGTTAGGATGCTGTAAAAACTAGACTCTTAAGCTACAAATTTAAGCATGCAGAGTTGAACTATTCTTTCGAATACATAATGAAAAACCTATTTGAACTGTACGATGTCTCATGTTACAATTGACCCCTACAACGGGTCAATTGTACCAATAATACATGAGGCAATAAAAGTAGTTATGTTTATCTAATCATCACCTTTATTGGTATTCTGTACTCTTAATCTCCTACAATCATCAGTATTTATTAATTGAGATCGAAAATATTTAGGAACAAGTATGAAAAATCAACACTTAAGTTTAAAAACAAAACAATAACTTTTCTTCCATAAAAACGAAAAAACTAACTGTTTCTACATAATAATTATGCTATCTATTTGGCTCGGATATTGCTTCTGAAACAATAATAAGCATAATAACAATGATAGAAATATCTAAACTGAAAAATCTATTTTTGTATGAGGGTACAATTGACCCCTGGTACAATTACTATAATATTAATTTTTATACTTATAAGCTATTGCGATGAATGTGCAATGTCACAACAAACATTTTTATGTTTAGTGATATAAGAAATGTTAGATTATAAGCCTAACCTTGTAATTAAATTAAATAAATAAATAAAAATAAAAAAAAAAAAAAAAAATTGACCCTGATTATTTATATCTACTACTGCTTCGACCTTTCAGGATTTTTTCATAAGCCTGTTCATAAAGGAATAGATCCGTTGATCCGCGATCCGTACTTTTGACTCTACGCCGAGGCATCTAAAACAAAACGTTCAAATACTTAGTTACTTACTGAATTAAGCTAAAATGTACATATTCAGAAGGGTTTAATGCATGCAACTATGAATGAGCCTAGACTATTTCAGTAGGTAGGTATGCCTAAAATTGTAAAAATAATAACCACGTGAATGTTTTATAATAAATTATTTTATTATTTTATTATAACCAATTTAAAAAAATATTATGTAGTAAGTCTAAAATAAGGTTCCGGGGGTTAATTGTACCACGGGGTTGATTGTACCGCTACAATTGACCCCATTGAGACTGGTACAATTGTTCCAAGTAGGTAGTCAAGAGAACTTCACCTAAAATTCAGTCATTTTCACAGTGAATGCCAATAATTCGCTGTCGATACAAAGTTTAGAGCCTGGATAAACTATTGACAACAATACCTTGGTAACAAATAGCATATTAGGCAACTTATGGGCTCATATATTTGACGTAAAAACTTACTGCGGCTGGGCAAAAAACAAAAATCCTTCCTGTACATCTTCGTTTCTCAGCGCAAGCGCCGCCGACTGGTGAGCGGAAGGAAACACAAAAAGCGCATATTCTGACGCTATGCACACAACCTAACGTCGCTTGTATGAAGAAATATCGCCGATGGTACTATTGACCCGTGGTACTATTGTACCCGGTCTACCCTACGGTACTTTGCGTATTGGTATTTTTTACACCTGTCTTAATTCTCTGTTCTAATGTCTGCCACCTTTTCATGCTTGTCCTATAGATGTCAATGAGCCTACTGCACGAATGTAAATTTCGCCGCGACACAAGTAGCAGATTACCATGTCAAAAGAATTTACGGCCGCGCCTCTGTTTACACGTTTTGCCGCCCAAAACCGACGAACTTTATTATCACGGAATCCATACTTGACTGCTTGTAAGGCTGGATGCAGACAAACGTGAAACTAATAGAATAAAACATGTACCTATTCTGCAACAATGATCCTGATGACAAGATTATAAGTTGTCCGTGACGTTTCTTGTGGTTCTGACAGCTTGATATTGTGTCATTCTAAGCACGGAATCCTTAGTTATTTTCAGGCCGTGCTATAATGTGATTATAGGCTGTAATTACTAATCTTGAAACAAAAACAGTAATTTTACCACACTGAAATCTGGAAATCGAACCTAGATCTGCAGGGCTACTGTCACCGTCGCTCATGCTAGCATCTCGCTTTGCGTGAGAGGAATGGCAACACTCGAAACTTCAGATAACGTTTTTCGTAGTTCCAATCGAGAGATTTCGACATTCTGACCGCTGAATCTTGGACACGTTACTTCTGCCTGTAGATGGTACCTTCGTTAATCAACTAACGTACTCTTAATATAAACGGTTCATGCAAGCATTATAAAAACTATTTGAAAATGGCAAGGGAATTTATACATTAGGCACTCAGGTTTAATATAAGCTATTCAGATATTAGCGATAACAATCAGTCTAAATGATAGGCTATGCACAAAGCTGGATTGGAGTCATCAATCTGCAGCCTGCATAATGGATGGTCAGTAAGTAATTGGGCCTATTGATCCTCGGAGTGCTGGCGTAATTTATTAAACAATATTGTTATTGGGAGTGTTAGATCGATATTGATTAAACTCAGTTGTCGCATGGAGGATTATGATCTCAAATCTACTTAGGCAGATTGTGTTGTTATAGGTTAGTAGGAACATGTAAATGTGTGGGATTAGTTCAGTTTTGCAGGTTTTAATCTAAGGTTAGTTTGACTGAAATGTTGTGTGTTGTTCCATAGAATCAGGCTTCAGAACACGAGCTTTAACAACTACCTAACCTAACCGAATAAGATAGGTAACATTTTGGGGTCGCTATATGCCTTTCCTACCTTCCTTTGTATAAAGGTCTCTCTTTACCTTTGTTCGTTTCAGCCGAAATACTTCCACTGCTGGACAAAGGCCTCCCCCAAGGTTTTCCACAAAGACCGGTCCTGCGCCGCCCGCGTCCAGGCACCTCCCGCGACCTTCACCGGATAGTACCCTAACTTATCTAACTATTTTTATATCTTACTGTTAAAAACAAAAATGTGATCGCCGCTCATGTACACCGGGTCTAAGTCAAAAATAGTCCGCTCACGGTGTCTACTTTTGTCTAGGTAGACTCAAGTTGGGCTAAAGAGCCGACTCTTTCATCTTACATCGCTTGACATTTCACTTGTGACGTATTTTGTAGCGGATTTCAAAGGATTTGGCGCTAGAAATAAGTTCTCTGCTGACATTTTAAGTACAAAGTTTCGAGTCGTTAAAAGTTTTGAAGTTGGAGCTGAAGGTGATTTGGAGTGAATTACTTCGGATTACGCGATGTAGATGATTTTAATCCTTATTTAAAAGCCTTCATCATCAATCATCTGGTAGGTTAATAAAATTGACATTTATTGGTCCACTGTGGGTCCGGGTTTGATTCCCGTGGAGAACAAGTAACTCTGCGACCGTCTGCTCACTTTCCACACCAGATTCTTTAGTAAGTACCTACCTAACTACTTCAACCGCCTCTGTGGTCTAGTGGTAAGACCACCTGCTTCAGACGCAGAGGTCCCGGGTTCGATTCCCAGTGGGGGCAGATTTTTCTGTTCGGTTGGTTGGTGGTAGGGCTTGTTCTAAGTCCGCCTGGCTGGCTACCACCATCTTACCTAAGTCTGTCGCCATAACAACAATGTTAACAGCATTGTTGTGTTCTGGCAGTTAGAGGTAAGAAGATAGCCAGTTCCTCCGTGGTTGAGAAACGAAAATCGCAATTTTCATACGATTTACAATAACGGTGGTTCGCCTTTCATATCTGCTACTAGCTGACCCAGCGAACTCTGTTCCGCCTTAATGGCAATAAATAAGCAGACTTATTTTTTCATTTCGAACGGGATAAAAAGTATCCCATGTCCTTCTCCTGGCTCTAAACAACCTCCTTAACAATTTACAGCTAAATCGGTTCAGCCGTTCTTGAGTTATAAGTGGAGTAACTAACACGACTTTCTTTTATATATATAGATAGATATCGAGGGGCGTAAATTGTTGAATTCGTAACAATATCACAATATCAGGCGACTTGTACTTTACACCCTTGGCTGAACTTTTATATCGCCGTCAGTCCCCAACCCCTTTCTGCTCTTTATTTCTATGAAAATACGGTTCAAAAGTGCCTCCTTTCTGTTTCCCTCGTACAATTTGACCGAAAATACCTCCCACGTTTTACTATCTAGTCAATTACGTACAGCCTCAACAAATAGTAACGCAAATTAAAACCACAGTTTTACGACGTTTTCGGGTCGTCCCCTTGTGTGTCTTGTCCAGCGAAATTCAACAGTATCCTGAAGGGACAGAGACCAAAATGGTTTAGTCGGGCACAGCTGAAACACAGTCACAAAATATCTTTTTATCCCGCACATTCATATTGGCAGGTTTGCTAAACATAAACTGGGCTCCACGGATCAATAGCAGAACTCATTTTGTTTTATTCCAACACTCTAGGGCGTACCCTTTCAATGGCTGTTTACTTAGATTGTAAATATACAGGATCAAATTTGTACTGGGTGGGTAGGATTCTGGATCCAATCCTAAAAATAAAGTATTTTTTTATCCACAACGAGGAAGCTCTTAGCCTGTATCTCACCTGATGGTAAGTGACGATCTGCAGGCCGAAGGTGGAAGCGAGCTTCACCCGGAATCCTCAACCACGGAGGAACTGGCTATCTTACCTCTAACTGCCGGAACACAACAATGCTGTTAACATTGTTGTTATGGCGACAGACTTAGATAAGATGGTGGTAACTAGCCAGGCGGACTTAGAACAAGCCCTACCACCAACCAAATCAAACAGGTAAATCTGCCCCCACTGGGAATCGAACCCGGGACCTCTGCGTCCGAAGCAGGTGGTCTTACCACTAGACCATAGAGGCGGTAGTTAATGAACATTATTTTATAATGATACGAAATTAATTGTGATATTACCTACTCATCCCCTTGGACTCTTTTACACTTGGGATTTTGAGTCCTATCTGGAATCTAAGGACATTGAAAAATGTGGGTTGGTAAGATTTCATAGCCGATTGGTCTGCTATTAATCTAGCATCTGGAAGTTGCCTAAATATGGCACCTGAACTAACCGGATCATTCCCACTTCTCATTCCACCGCTGCAACTCTAATCTTGTGTTCTTGTGTAGCCAGGATCTACAGCTTGACTGACACTTTCTCCTGGAGGCACCTGAACTGAGTACCTACTTACGTTATAATTCGTTCGAGTTAAGCTTACAACCGCGGCGTTTGCGTGCAAAAATTAGTTCCGTATATTCCACCAGCATTCAGTTCGAGGAAGAAGCGGGCACGGGGCAATTAGAGTGGGAACAAATAGTGCTACAGAGTGGATTTGGTAGTGCCTTCGCCTACCGAAGTGGTTTAATAGACCCATGTTTATGTATGTGTATATTGAAATAGAAAATTCCATCGAAAAAACTAAAATAAGGTAAGTATCTACCTAAGTATCTAACTTATTTTCATTATTTTATTTTATTTATTAATCGGTAAAACTTTTCTGTACAGGGAATCTCATTTTGGATGAGAAATACTTAGGTACCTACTTACAGAAAACGCATAATTAAGTATCCCGTACGTAAGGTAAGTTTACGGAAAGTTTTCCGATGCGGTTCAAATACGGCGCGAAAAGTTACATACTTAGTGAAGGATGTAAGATTTAAAAAAATCACTCTTGTCACTAATATTATTATGTAATGTAAAAAAGTACCTACTTTTCTACAAAATAATAATATTATGTAAGTAAGTACCGAGATATACAAATTTTATTTTTGCGGAAAGATTTTTTCCCTTTTAAAATTTTTTGAATTAATGCCTATTTTTCTTTCTTTTTGTCGAATTCAGCTCATGTAGCCGCCGGGACACACTGATAACTTTATGAATAACTGAATTTATAAGTTCTATTTTATTATGTAGGTAAGTAAGTTATAGGTCATACTTACTTTGCACATTTAACCTAACTAAACGAGATTAATTTGTTAAAATCATAATTATATAATCTGGGGGCACGGCAGTGCCCCCACCAAGTCGAGCAAAAAAGCGGCACGGCCGTACCTACCATCCTTTTCTCGAAGCAATTCAGGCCATTTTCGACCGCCTGTAACTTCGTTGTGGATAAAACTAGAAGGCTGAATTTTCATTAGCTATGCAGGCATTGTAAAGACACGGTATATTTCAAATTTCATTCAATTTGAACCAGTAGTTTAAAAATTATAACGGGTCAAAGTTTCTTAATTTTGTCACTCACTGACTGACTGACTGACTGACTGACTGACTCACCGATCATCAAAATTCTAAGGCACTTCTAGCAGACCTAGAAGCTTCAAATTTGGAATATAAGTAGTGTTTGGTGTTAAGAATCAAGGAAAAACTAAAATATTTGGGGGCACGGTAGTGAAATGCATGAAAACACGTGTAAATTAAATTATTTAGTGCGATGGCCAAGTCAATAATTTATGTAGGTAAAACGTTAAAAATTTCCTGGCCTGGACTTGGTATTACATGGATCTCACAACTTTTTACCGTAGAACAACTGAGTTGCGAGACTTGGTTTTTTTGACAAGTATTGTTTTTGATGGGTTTAATTTTCATGACCAGAATTAATTAATTTGTAACCTTAAAAATGTTAATTGTAAGTTTGTTATAAATAACTTGAAAAAATTGAACTGCTTGTGGCGGGAATCAAACCCACGATTTTTTAATGAAGTAAAAAGTTTTACTTTACGGTCAAATTATTTTTTTGGAGAAAACGTATTTGGCAAGAAACGGAACAAGTTAAGAGAATGATTTGTCAGTTTGGTTAAAAGCATGTTCTCTTTGTTAGGCGTTCTTCATTTTGATTGGTCAAAAAGCAAATTGAATAATGCATGAAATCATTTTCACGCAATATCCACTCACGAAATAATGTAACTAACTTTTCCAAAAAAAAAACGCGATAGATAGATAATATTCATATTTTAATAAATCTTCCACAGATTAAATTTTAATTTTCAATTACTGTAAAGAAATAAAATGCATTTCTAGGTCATCAAAATATTTATTAGTGTTGCATGTGGCACCCTTATTGCGTCAAACGGAACAAACGACGCGCGTCTTCGTGCGCAATGAAAACGTGCTGATGAATTTCTAAGTTTGCTTGTCATCGCGGCCGACAGAAAATCGTAAACCAATATTTTAATGTTATTTACACTATATTAGGTGCAATTACTGTTTATTTGCTGAATACCTATATTTACAGTTTTATAATAACTCAAGACCATGAGTTCAATCGGTACAGGAGTGAGTATTATCTTAAAATTAAGCATCTTAGGTTAGGACTATTTACTGGCCATTTTAACATTATTTTACCTTCCAAATACCTTTGTTACTCCCGTAAACGCATTTTTTGTATTATTTTCTGAATAGATTGTACATTACAGGTTTCCTACATAGATTTCTGTGTTAAAATTCAGTTATTTCAATCAACAAAGTCATCTTATTTTGTCCTAAACCTACAGTTTTTTATGATTTCAGTATGATCTTTCGGCTTCACAATTCTCGCCGGACGGTCGTGTGTTCCAAGTGGAATATGCCGCGAAAGCTGTAGAAAATTCCGGCACAGTCATTGGGCTGAGAGGGAAAGATGGAGTTGTGTTTGGTGTTGAGAAGCTGGTGACATCAAAGTTGTATGAACCTGGTGCTAACAAGAGGATCTTTCATGTAGACGAACATGTTGGAATGGTGAGTGTATCTTTTATAACTACTTGATGAAGCTATAGCTTTAATTTGGTTTCATAATATTTTTGTACTACTATGCTTGAAGTATCCAGACTGTTATGGAATCCTCTGTGGTAAGGTAGGTGATATGAACTGAATAATGCTTTTGAGTACTTACCTACTTGTCTTTGAAAGTAAATTCGTAGAAAAATGGTAAATTAATTTTCATTTCATATACGATTCTTTTATTTACTTGGTTGAGCTAAACAATTTGCAAACTTTCAGCACACACATACATACTACCTATCATTAATATTTTTAACACTATTTACCTAGACTTTTTTTTTGATGTTTCTGCTTCTTGGCAATCTGTTTTTCAACAGTAAGCGACTTCTTTGGTTGATTCCTCAGATTATGTTTTCTTCAAGAGCCATACTTGTGTGAAAATTCATTTCACACGACTCTCTTGATGTCAGGTGGTAAATCTTTTAAATTTACATAGACTAACAATTAGTTCTTGCTGTAATTTCCAGGCCGTAGCAGGTCTCATATCAGATGCAAGACAGATCGTAGAAACAGCCCGTTCAGAAGCATCCAACTACAGATCACAGTACGGCATCCAGGTGCCTCTGAAGTACCTCAATGAACGTGTCTCCATGTACATGCACGCCTACACCTTGTACAGTGCTGTCCGTCCTTACGGTTGCTCCGTTGTGATGGGCACGTGGACGGATTACGAAGGACCACAGATGTACATGTTGGATCCTAGTGGAGTTTCATTTGTAAGTACTTATAGTTACTGTGACTTAATAAATAAAGCTCAACTGAAAAAAATATGTAGTAATGCATGTTGAAAACGTCTTGCTGGCGTTTGACCGTCTCAAAACACCCTCCCGTGCCATTCCCTTACCTCAAGCACTGAGTTAAGTGCCTATACGATGGCTACTACTTCTTTTGAATAAACATTTATCATACTAGGTGTGTCAGCAAAATTTTCGGCTAAGGGTAACTTTCTTACTTCTTTCTTACTGATATTGATGTTGTGTAAAGGCTAAAGTGTAATATCATAATAATGTCATGAAAAAAGAAGGCATCACTCCTAATTTATAGTAAATTTTTCCAATCATCTCACATTAGATGCTGAAGTATACTTCAGTACCAATTTGAAAGTTATCTGTTTATTGATGTGCATGAATTTGCAGTTATGTTTTGAAGAACAGTATTTTCTCAAGGCAAAAGAAAAGAAGTCTCTTGATAAATGTTATTTACAATAACATTCTATTTTGTTTATTCCAGTCTTACTTTGGCTGTGCTGTAGGCAAAGCGAAGCAGGCTGCTAAGACTGAAATTGAGAAGCTGAAGCTAGCCGATTTGACTGTCAAAGATCTTGTTAAGGAAGCTGCCCGGATGTAAGTAGCATTTTTTTTTCTCTTTTTATCCAAAACGAGGAAGCTCTGGGCCTGAATCTCACCAAGTAAGTTTGCTCTAACAACAAGCTATTTGGAAATTTTAAACACTGATAGCAATACAATTTTCAAGGAAAGAGTGAACAATTACAAAGCAGATTATGTTTATGTACCATCCACAGTCCACTGCATCTCATTTACAATCATGTGCGATTGCGGTCAAATACCTGCCATGCCTTGCATTCTGCATAAAAAAAAATTGGCTATATTGAAAAGAAATAAAGCTGTCAAAGCTTTGCATTCATTGTTATACTTGACGTTTACAAACTAAAATTCCAAGAAAGCTCATTTTTAAAAATTTTTCATTTATTTATTGCTACAAAAATAATTTATAGTTATTATTGATATTGTTTATTATTGATTTGTAATTTTGCTGAGTATGTGAGTGAAACATTGAAATCTAATTTACGCATAATTTTCATTTTTTTGCTCTTTGAACAAAAGCGCCATCTACGATTATTGAGCGTACTAGAAGTGTTGAATAGATAACCCAAGGCTTTCACGCATTTCCCCGCCGCGCTACTAGATGGCAGCGCTTGAATCAAAGTTGGAACCACATGCACATTTTCCATTTATTTTTATTTAAAAAATTTTGAAGCTTATTTTAATGTTAATGTAGGTTAATTAATTGAGATAATTGACACCACCAATTGACGTACTTTTTATGAGTGGTCTTGATTGTTTGTAATGGCGCAAGTACACAGCGGAAAATTGTCCAAGTCGAAGCGTTAGCCCGCACACCGAAGTATGGGCGACACGGGCAGGGGAAGGACCGAGATGGTGTTCACACTATTTCGTCATGACCAATTTTCCGCATAGTGTACTTGCGCCTTAAATAAATTTTGGAGTTTAATTTTTTTGCGTATTGGTGTCAATTATTTATCTAATTCGATTTTTGTTTAATTTTAGCATCTACCTAGTCCACGACGAGCTCAAAGACAAACAGTTCGAGTTAGAACTGTCCTGGGTGAGCCAGGCCACCAAAGGCAAGCACGAAATGGTCCCTCGCGAGGTGGCTTCGGAAGCCGAGAACCAGGCCAAGCAGGCGTTGGCCGATATCGAGGATTCCGACGAGGGCGAGATGTGAATGAGTTAGTTAATAAATTTTTATTAATACACCATGACGTTTTTGTTTAGGTTATTTTTAGCCATATACGGAGAGCTTGAAGCAGTTACTATCGACAGCTTCAAGCGACTGCATTGCAAACTACGAAAGCAGTTGTGACTGCTAATACTGTAGTTAGTGTCTGTGCAGTCGCAGTATGAATAACTACACCGAACCGTCCCACCTGTGACACTGACAGGGGGGCGCCACCGTCAATACCGGAATTGGAAACTATACAGGGTGGAATTTTGTAATGCCACTTGGAGGGAAAGTACTCTTAAAACAGTAGATAGAAAATTTGACTGAAAGAAAACATTCATTTATTTTTGAAAAGAAAGAGAACTGCATTCAACGATTTTTGAATTTTTTTCGAAAATTCACTACCATTCCATACAATTTTCTGTACATTATTAAAATAATTTAAGATTTCAGGGTTTTCCTTTAATTTGATTTATCAAGTTTGTTAGAGAGATTTCATCCTTATACTTAACCCTAACGATCGATTTAATAAAAATACAGGGTGTAATTTTTTTTAAAATTTTAGTTGGTCAAATCCTGGGTGACAACCACATTTTTGGAAATTTTTGAATGCAGTTCTATTTCTTTAAAAAAATAAAGGAATGTTTTCTTTGAGAAAAATGTTCTATCTACAATATTAAGAGTACTTTCCCTACAAGTGGCATTACAAAATTCCACCCTGTATAGTTGAAAGATGGTGGTACCCTCCTATCAATGTGTTTGGTGGGATAGTTCAGTGTAGTTCATCTATAACTGCTTTAAGCTGTCCGTGTGTGGCAGGCCTTAGCGTTACTGTTCACTTTATAAACGCGTATTCGTCATTTTATGTTTAGTCTCTTAAAACACTGTCGATGGCAGCGACGTCCGTCGACAGTGTTTCATAGTTTTTTTATATGCTAGCATAATATGACGAATATGCGTCTATGACGCGATGCTACGTGGACAGTAGTTTTTACCTGGGATGGGCTGTTTACGCTCTTGGCCTATTGATTGGGCCTTGTGCGAGTAGCTAACAAATCATTGGATTCTATTGACCAGGCTTTTGACCCTGGTTATTTAGTACACAGGAGTTGCGGTGGTGGTAATGACGAGTTTTTACTGTTTTATTGTCGTTTCTAACTAGGGGATTTTAAAATCAAAAGTCAGCATTATCTTTGAATTTGAAATTACAGACCGACAGATTTACTTGAAGTAAATAAAACAAAGATATAATTTCGTGATAACTCTTCATTTATTTGTATTGTCAGTTATGTGTTTATCTCACAATATTTGCAGACATTACTAAGAGCATATACAAATTGTATGACCGATATTTATTTAAATGACTCACATATTTATAAAATGTACAATATAATCTCATTCGTTTTGAACTTAGTTAAATATTTACAAAATATTAGATCTGATAAAATTGTATACAATATCTATAATTTTTAGATTACAGTTGATATAAATACATAAAAAATAATAAGAGCAACGATATTTACATTATTATAATGATTATCAGGTCATTGTTTATTCGTCTTCATTCCTGCTGCGTGGTTACTCTTGGGTATAACTGAAACAAAAGATAGAATTTTAGTTGATTTTTCATGTTACCAAGAATTTCGTTTTGGGTCCAATGACAGTTTGATTTTCCCCCGGAACAAACTTGACCTTCATGGGATGGGTTTATTGGCGGTTAAGTTGTAAATCCTGGTAACACAAAAGTTGCAGCATAAATTGGGAACGAGCGGTTGGGATAGTCTCGATTTGAACCACTACCACTTACCCCGAGCACTTCGTCGCGGCTCCTCCACCACCCTTGACCGCCTCTGTGGTCTAGTGGTAACCTGGGAGACCCCTTAGACTCCCCGAGGGAGGGAATAGTCTCTTCGCGCAGTCTCGTCGCGACACCACTACCACAGATTCGTTCGTTCGTTCGTTTCAGCCAAATGACGTCCACTGCTGGACAAAGGCCTCCTCCAAGGTTTTCCACAATGCACGGTCCTGCGCTGCCCGCATCCAGGCTCTTCCCGCGACCTTTACCAGATCGTCGGTCCACTTAGTAGGAGGCCTGCCCACGCTACGTCTTTCAGCCCGTGGTCGCCACTCGAGAACTTTTCTGCCCCAACGGCCATCGTCTCTACGAGCTATGTGCCCCGCCCACTGCCACTTGATTTTAGCAATTCTGCGAGCTATGTCGGTCACTTTGGTTCTCCTGCGGATCTCCTCATTTCTGATTCGATCACGCAGGGAAACTCCAAGCATGGCCCGCTCCATCGCCCTTTGGGTGACCTTGAGCCTTCTTATGTACTTCTTACCACAGATTACTTGTACCCTTTTTTGGCATCCATGGGGAAGGAGTCTTTCCGAATGTGTTGGGTAAAGTATCCCTTTGTAGTAAACTCACCCCGAGCAAGTTTCTAGTCACGTAGACATCGTGCGCGGCCTCGTCGCGTCACCACCATAGGTTACTTGAATGAACCTTTCATTGGTACCTGTGGGGAAGGTATCTTCCCGGATGAGATGGGAACGAGAGGTGGGAAATCGGAAATGGTCTCTTACCCCGAGCAATTTCTAGGCACGTAGCCCTCGCACGCCACTTTATCGCGGCACCACCACCATGGCTTACTTTGTTCGACACCTGTGGGAAAGGGTCTCCCCGGGTATGTTGGGAATAAGAGGTGGGAATATTCTCTTACTCCGAGCAGGTATCTGAGCATGTAGCTTTCGCACCCGCCTCGTTGCGTCACCACCATAGGTTACTTGCAGCTTTGTTTGAGACCCACGGGGAAGGAGTCTTCCCGGTTTTTTTGAGAATGAAAGGTTGAAATCACATTATTTTCTTACCCCGAGCAAGTTCCTGGGCACGTAGCCCTCGCGCGCGCTGTCATCGCGGCACCACCACCACTCGCGCTCGGCGTCGTCGCCCTTCCTTAGCACGTGCAGACGCGCGCCGCCCGCGAACGAAAGCTCGTCTGCGCGCGCGCGCCTTGTACTTATGTTTAGCACGAGAGGTGGGAATAGTTCCTTACCCTGAGCAAGTTACTTTCTGGGCACATAATCCTCGCGGGCGGCGTCGTCACGTCACCACCATAGAATACTTGAATCTTTGTTTGGTACCTGCAGGGAAAGGGGGCTCCTCTGGTGTGTTGGGAACAAGAAGAGGGAATAGTCTCTTAACCCGAGCAAGTTTCTGGGCAGCTTTCGCACCCGCCTTGTTGTCACTTGTCACCACCATAGGTCACTTGGTCCTTTGTTCGGCACCTATTGGGAAGGAGTCTCCCCGGATACTTTGGGAATGAAAGGAGAATATTATCTTACCCCGAGCAAGTTTCTTGGCACGTAGCTATCGCTCGCGGTCCCGTCGCGTCACCACCATAGGTTACTTGAACCATTGTTTGGCACCTATGGGGAAGGAATCTCCCCGGGTGTGATGGGAAAGAGAGATGGGAATAGTCATCCCGAGCAAGTTTCTGGGCACGTAGCCCTCGCGCGCCTTACTGTCACGGCACCAGCATCACAGGATACTTCAACCTTTGTTTGGCACCTATTGGGAAGATGTCTCCCCGGGTGTATTGGGAACAAAAGGTGGGAATATTCTCTTACCCCGAGCAAGTTTCTGGGCACGTATCCTTCACGTGCGCTATCATCGCGGCACCACCACCACTCGCGCTCGGCGTCGTCGCCCTTCCTTAGCACGTGCAGGCGCGCGCCGCCCGCGAACGACAGCTCGTCTGCGCGCGCCTTGGAACATATGGGGAAGGGTATGGTAGGGGATAGGGCGTTGGGAATGCGAGATGGGAATGATCTCTTACCCCGAGCAGGTTTCTAGGCACGTAGCCCTCGCGCGCCTTATTGTCGCGGCACTACCACCACATATTACTTGTACTCTTTTTTGGCACCCATGGGGAAGGAGTCTTCCCGGCTGTGTTGGGTGTAGTGTAGTACCTACCACTCCACTCATCCCGAGCAAGTTTCTAGGCACGTAGTTCTCGCGCCCGGGGTCGTCGCGGCACCACCCTAGGTTACTTGAGCCTTTCTTTGGCACCTGTAGGGAAGGGGTATGTAATACGGGAACAAGAGACGGGAGAATTATCTTACCCCGAGCAAGTTTCTGGGTAGCCCTGGTGCGCGTTATCATCGCGGCATCACCATAACCACCATTGGTTACTTGAACCTATATTTGGCACCTATAGGAAACGGGGGTGTTTTGAACGCGAGATAGGAGTATTTCTTACCCCGAGCAAGTTTCTGGGCACGTATCCCTCGCGCGCGCTGTCGTCGCGGCACCACCACCACTCGCGCTCGGCGTCGTCGCGTCATCATCATAAATTACTTGAAGCTTGGTTTGGCATCTATGGGGCCTTCCCCATTCCCCACACACCCTGGTAGACCCCTTGGTCTACCCGTTCTGCGCTACCACTTACCCCGAGCAAGTTCCTAGGCACGTAGCCCTCGCGCGCGCTATCGTCACGCACTGCCACCACCCTTGACCGCCTCTGCGGTCTAGTGGTACCCTGCGAGACCCCTAGCCTTCCTGGGTGTGTTGGAACAAAAGGTGGGAATATTCTCTTACCCCGAGCAAGTTCCTAGGCACGTATCCTTCACGTGCGCTATCATCGCGGCACCACCACCACTCGCGCTCGGCGTCGTCGCCCTTCCTTAGCACGTGCAGACGCGCGCCGCCCGCGAACGACAGCTCGTCTGCGCGCGCCTTGTACTTACCCGTGTTTGGTGACTATGGGAGGGGTGGTGGGAACTAGACGTAGGAATAGTCCCTTACCCTGAGTAAGTTTCTGCCCTTTTCTTGGCATATGTGGGGAAGGGGGCTGTTGGGAACAAGAGGTGGAAAAAGTATTTTACCTCGAGCAAGTTTCTACCCTCGGCGTCTTCGGGACGCCACCATCATAGGTTACTTAAATCTTTGCTAGCTTGAACCTTTGTTACCTTTGATCTAGGGAGCTCATCTGGTGTGTTCGAAACAAGAATAGGGAATAGCTCGCTCGATTGGCACGTAGCTCTCGCGCGCGGTCTCGTCGCGTCACCACCCTAGGTAACTTGAGCCTTTCTTTGTCACCTGTAGGGAAGGGGTATGTAATACGGGAACAAGAGACGGGAGCATTATCTTACCCCGAGCAAGTTTCTGGGCACGTAGCCCTCGCGCCCCGGGTCGTCGCGTCACCACCCTAGGTTACATGAGCCTTTCTTTGGCACCTGTAGGGAAGGGGTATGTAATACGGGAACAAGAGACGGGAGAATTATCTTACCCCGAGCAAGTTTCTGGGCACGTAGCCTTCACGCGCGTTATCATCGCGGCACCACCACCACTCGCGCTCGGCGTCGTCGCCCTTCCTTAGCACGTGCAGGCGCGCGCCGCCCGCGAACGACAGCTCGTCTGCGCGCGCCTTGTACTTACCCGTGTTTGGTGACTATGGGAGGGGTGTGGTGGGAACTAGACGTAGGAATAGTCCCTTACCCTGAGTAAGTTTCTGCTCTTTTCTTGGCATATGTGGGGAAGGGGGTGTTGTGAACAAGAGGTGGGAATAGTCTCTTATCCTGGTCCCTGAGTAATTTTCTGACCTCGCGCGCGGTGTTTTCGCGACGCCACCATCAAAGGTTACTGAATATTTGCTAGATTGAACCTTTGGGGAAGGGAGCTCATCTGGTGTGTTCGGAACCAGAATTGGAAATAGTCTTGTTTTGCAGTACCACTTACCCCGAGCAAGTTTCTTGGCACGTAGCTAACGCGCGCGGCGTCGTCTCGTCACCACCATCTAGGTTACTTGAAATTTTGGTACCTGTGGGAAAGGGGTCTTCCCGGGTATGTTGGGAAGGAAAAATGGCAATAGTATCTTACCCCGAGCAAGTTTCTGGGCACGTAGCCCTCGCGCGCGCTGTCGTCGCGGCACCACCACCACTCGCGCTCGGCGTCGTCGCCCTTCCTTAGCACGTGCAGGCGCGCGCCGCCCGCGAACGACAGCTCGTCTGCGCGCGCCTTGTACTTACCCGTGTTTGGTGACTATGGGAAAGGGGTGTGGTGGGAACAAGAGGTGGGAATAGTCTCTTACCCTGAGTAAGTTTCTGCTCTTTTCTTGGCCTATGTAGGGAAGGGGCTGTTGGGAACAAGAGGTGGGAATAGTCTCTTACCCTGGTCCCTGAGTAAGTTTCTGATCTCGCGCGCGGCGTCTTCGCGACGCCACCATCAAAGGTTACTGAAACATTGCTAGCTTAAATCTTTGCTAGCTTGAACCTTTGTTACCTTTGGGGAAGGGAGCTCATCTGGTGTGTTCGGAACGAGAATAGGGAATAGTCTCGTTTTGAAGTACCACGTACCCCGAGCAAGTTTCTAGGAACGTAGCTCTCGCACGCGGTCCCGTCGCGTCACCACCATAGGTTACTTGAGACTTTTTCTGGCACCTGGGGGAAGGGACGTGTTGGGAACGAGAGTTTAGACCAGTTTCTTACCCCGAGCAAGTTTCTAGGCACGTAGCAATCGCGCGCGTCGTCGCCTTCCGCCACCTTCGAACCTTTGTTTATGGGGAAGTGGTGTGGTGGGAATAGTCCCGTTTGTCACTACTAGTACTTACCCCGAGCAAGTTTCTGGGCACGTATCCTTCACGCGCGTTATCATCGCGGCACCACCACCACTCGCGCTCGGCGTCGTCGCCCTTCCTTAGCACGTGCAGGCGCGCGCCGCCCGCGAACGACAGCTCGTCTGCGCGCGCCTTGTACTTACCCGTGTTTGGTGACTATGGGAGGGGTGTGGTGGGAACTAGACGTAGGAATAGTCCCTTACCCTGAGTAAGTTTCTGCCCTTTTCTTGGCATATGTGGGGAAGGGGGCTGTTGGGAACAAGAGGTGGAAAAAGTATTTTACCTCGAGCAAGTTTCTACCCTCGGCGTCTTCGGGACGCCACCATCATAGGTTACTTAAATCTTTGCTAGCTTGAACCTTTGTTACCTTTGATCTAGGGAGCTCATCTGGTGTGTTCGAAACAAGAATAGGGAATAGCTCGCTCGATTGGCACGTAGCTCTCGCGCGCGGTCTCGTCGCGTCACCACCCTAGGTAACTTGAGCCTTTCTTTGTCACCTGTAGGGAAGGGGTATGTAATACGGGAACAAGAGACGGGAGCATTATCTTACCCCGAGCAAGTTTCTGGGCACGTAGCCCTCGCGCCCCGGGTCGTCGCGTCACCACCCTAGGTTACATGAGCCTTTCTTTGGCACCTGTAGGGAAGGGGTATGTAATACGGGAACAAGAGACGGGAGAATTATCTTACCCCGAGCAAGTTTCTGGGCACGTATCCTTCACGCGCGTTATCATCGCGGCACCACCACCACTCGCGCTCGGCGTCGTCGCCCTTCCTTAGCACGTGCAGGCGCGCGCCGCCCGCGAACGACAGCTCGTCTGCGCGCGCGCCTTGGTACGAGAACACCGCGTATACTAGGCCGTTGTTCATGATGCCGAGCTTCTCTTGGACGCCTGCAATTTCAAATTGATATTATTGACAATTTAAATTTATAAGCGCCATCTAGTACCAAATTGAAGTAAATTCAAATTAAAAATTTTATTGCGTACTAAGTGACAATTATTGTAATGGTGGAAATTACATACACATGGGCTTAAGACTTAGTGACCTAGGAGGTATTGCAACAGAGTAGGTGGCTATACATACCTATACATTATACATAATATGAGATTTAACATTATGCGAAATGCGATGCATTAAGCGATGCAAAAAAATAACAAAACAAGCAGATTACAAATTAAAGTAGGTATCTAGACATTTTCGGTGGTCAGTTGTTAGATATTCGTTAATTGAGTAGAAACATTTAGGTATTAAATATTGTCTCAGAGCTTTAAAAAAGCGTTTAATGTTAATGTTAGGTTCGGTTTTTATGTGTTCAGGAAGTTTGTTGTACAGTTTCTTGCTAAGCTTGTGCTATGGGTGGGACTGAGATATAAACATAATTTCTCTTTCAAATCACAATTTTAAAGCTTTGCTCTTTTCTATGTAGCGATTTCCACTCAGCCAGCACCTTCAACTCCTTGTCTTCTTGGCCTATCTATTCCGCCTCTACCTTCCTAGGGTAGGTTATGCCTTGATCACACGTATCGAGCAAACAGACGAGACGTGCTCTCGGCCGAGTACTCGGTGTGTATGAACATTACGCAGAGTGCTCGGCCGAGCGCTTGTGTATGTGACTCGCTCTCCCAACTGCTTCGACCGAGTAAACATTTTACTGTCTCGCCCGTTTACTCGGTACGTGTGATCAAGGCTATAGCGACCTCTGGCATAGTAGGCAATTCGCAAAACCAACCAGTAACAACATTGGGGTATTTGTTTGAGCTCAGCGGCATATGTATAAAGATTGCATCTGACTTACTGTATAGATATTCGGAGCAACCGTCGAAACCTTCCTCGTCCTCTTCGCACTTCTCCGCCGCCGTCTCATGGTCAGACAGCGTCGTAGCGAATATACACGCACCTGAAAATACAAATAGGGTTGTTTTTGTAGTCCCTTATAAAAAATCTAGAAAACGCAACCCTGGGGTCAAGTGGCAGGTAGTAGGTTGCCAACCCTATCGTGGCAAAAGAAAAGGATCTATGCGATGGAAAGAGCGGTGGATTCTTACCGCCTTATTACAAAAAGTTTTAGACCAAATGACGTGTGCAAACGTTAACTATCCTGTTCAAAGAACTTCACAGGTTCAACATAATGGCACAGAATAATAATAAGTACTACCAGGCCTGTTCATCTCCGCGAGTTTACATCGAAAACAAAACACGCACGATGGCCCACCTACAGGATACTATTCGATAAGGCCTCACATACGATTACGATTTCTTTATTTTCTTCCATCATACACAAGAATACGCGTGCGTGAGTCAATGTTCGCTCGTATGTGAGGCCTTGTCGAATAGTATCCTGTAGGTGGGCCATCGTGCGTGTTTTGTTTTCGATGTAAACTCGCGGAGATGAACAGGCCTGATAATGGTATAAATAGATCTCGTTTTTAGCCTCACGGGTATTTTAAATCTCGTATTGCTTACCATTATCGACGAGGAAGCGCACCATCGGCAGGTTATTGCAGGAAGCGGCGCAGTGCAGCGGCGTCCACCCGTCTGAGTCCTGCGCGTTCACGTCGCAGCCCAGCTCTACCAGGAACCTAGAAATAAGACCGAGGAAATGTTATTAGAAAAGAGTAAAAGAAATGACCCTTCAAAATTACACAAATTGCTTGAATCTTGCACCTACATCTACACCCAAAAGCTGGACGAACAGGATTCGACATCCTCGCGAGCCCTTTCGCTCGGTGTGGACGCTGCCATCGATGGTTTTAGTGAGTACATTGACGACTAATAAAGTGGGTCATTACAACATTATTTACCGTAGTCGCCACAGCAGTGTGTACGCGACACGCGTAAAATAAGGGTACCTAAATGATGTTAATGTGATAAAGAGTGACTGTTCAGCTCATATGAAATGGATTTTATCAAATTTATGTAACAGCACTTAGCTATAGTATAGTACTTACTTTACGATCTCAAAATGCCCAGCGCAGATGGCATTGTGTAAAGCTGTGATTCCTTCGTCGTTCGCTGCACTTGCGTTCTGCACCTGAAATTCGTACAAAAAACTATCAAATCCCTGCTTTTTTAGAAGCGAATAAACTGAGAGAGAGAACAGACTGGGATATTTTCTCCAGGACTTCGTCTGCATCGAATCTTTTACATGTGTGCAACCATGTAGAGATCTAATGTGCCCCAAAGCGTAAAAGGCTTAAGAATAGACAGACTGAAGCGGCTGTCTAAGAATTATTTGGCCAGTGAACGTCCGAAGTCTACACTACCTGCGTCGCCGTTTTCTTGACCAGCTCCAATTCTCCCTCCAGACTTGCATCCAGTAGCAATGCAAGGGGGTCGAAGCTCACTCGCCTCGTGAGCGGCGCCTTACCGCCCTGCTTTAGGTTGCCCTTCTTTGACCGCCTCAAAACATTCTCAGAGCCCTGAGAATCCTGACCGTTCAAATCCACCGAGCTGATCTGCTCCGCTATATCCACAACGTTGTCTTTGCTATCTTCTTTCTCACTCGCTATTGATATGTTATTATTCAACGCCCGATCCACTTCGTCCTTCTTCGTCTTATCTTTTAGGCCGTTCTGCGTTTCCCCCGAATCTAACGTTAGGTGGTCCATTTCTGGGAATAAGAATGCCGGTGGCATTTCTATGCGTCGGTTGATGCTGACGCTTATCCCGTTTTTGGCGGAGTTCAGGTTTCGCAGCTTAGGTTGCTCGCTAAGAGGGGGTTTTCGGATGGTGAGAGGACGAGCTTTGATGATCATCTCGTTGCTGCTGCTGCCGTTGCTAGATTCCTTCTGGTTCTGCTGAGGCTCCTCGCTCGATGAGTCGGGGATGGGTATGGTGGGTAGAGTCGAATCCGTGTTTTGGTTGAAACCCGCGTCGTTGTTTGCTGACTGCCGCGGAGGTGTCTGGAAAAAGACACAAAGTAACGTTGTTAATCATTTTAATCTTTCAAACTTTTTATCGTTCTCGGAGAAATACAAAAATGTGTTGACTAGGGATCATGACTGTGATAGGTCTGAAGTAAGGGTTTCAAACATTATGAAGGTGTGATAAGTTGTGTGAATTTGTATAATTACTAACGAAATGGCAAAGAAGGCAATCTATCACCCGTATTCACAAACATTATTGTGAGGTCTCACAGTGCGCGTGAACGCACAGGGTGACACACGAACCAATCACAGAGCTTTATTCAACGCCATGCGTTCGATTTACTGCTTCACTTAAGCAAGCATCGTTTATGAATACTACTAATATTGGAACGCTGCCACGAAATTCCGATCGACCAGCAGATCAAGCGCCGCAAGTGGAACTGGATTGGCCACACTCTCCGAAGGGACCCCGATCACATCCCTAAGCAGGTTCTGGATTGGAATCCCCAAGGAAAACGCAAACGTGGTCGACCCAGGCAAACTTGGCGGCGCACTGTAGCGGACGAGGCGAAGAAGATCGGCAAGACCTGGAGCGAGATCAAGCGAGAAGCTCAAGACCGAACGAGATGGAGGACTGTTGTGGACGCCCTCTGCCCCATCTAGGGGACATAGGACCATAAGTCAAGTAAGTCAAGTTTATGAATACGGGCGTTAGTCTAATAAGTATTTACATTAATGTCCAAATCCGTTGGCGGTAGTTTTGAAGCCAAATCTCCGGAATCTCACCTTAATGGTAGGCTTAGGAGGTAAGGCCGGCTTGGGCGACTTGTCGGTGCTGGTGTCGGGCGTGGCCAGCGGCGTGCTGGCGCCCTGCGGCGGCGACAGCAGCAGGCTCGCCGACGCGTTGGAGCCGAAGCCCGCGCTCGCCGACAGCCCCGACGCAGTGTTCCTAAGCATCTGGGGTTGGGAAGGCGCCGCGTTACTAGCTACATGACTCGTGACGCTTTGGGTCTGAACGGTCTGTGGCTGGACCGGTTGGATCTTTGTGGAGGATGTCTGGTAAATGGGTGACGGTTTCCCGGAGACCTGAACCGATGTGGGTGCTACACTCGATACGGGTTTCTGGAATGAATGATGATGTTTATGTACAGATGGTGAGCGGGTTAGCTATTGTGATACAAGCACGGTTTAGTGAGTGATTGTGATGGGTTATAAGCTGGAACTCACCCCGAATCCTATTGAACTGCTCGCCGTTGTAGTGTTCGTCCCCAAACTCGGTGAGCTGCCCTTCAAATTACCCTGTTGACTCTTCCCCGCGCTGCTCTTCGAGTCGTCGTTACTCTGACTATTGTTTTGACTTAATCTAGAATTCTGTGGATATGCATGGTTCTCTTTGCCCTCTTGGTTACATCTACTTGACGAGTCAGATTTCTGTAACTGATATGTATGTTCCTGTTGATATGTCTCCATCTGACTCAGAGGCGTCGCTAGACTTTTGTTTACGACAGTCAATGGCGTCGAATGTACAGTCATATGATTTACATTGATGTTCGCTGCGTTTTGATTTTTGTCTTGTACTTCGTTGCTTTTACCGTTGACTTCGGGTTTTTGTTTGCCATTGGTGCTCTGTGGGAATTTCGTGTTGTATGGCAACGTTTGATATTTGGGATCGGATTTGCTAGCTGCGAATTCAGGCAAGAACTCTTGTTCGTTTATCTTGAGTTCTTTCGAGGGTTGGTTGCTGTTCGAACTCGTTGTACTATTCGGACTGTATTGCGGTTGTTTTGAGTAGTCTTGATATTTGTTGAGGTGATCAAACATGCCTTTTTGATCGTAAGCGTTTGTGATGCCCTGTTGGACGTGGTTATAGTTTATGTTCTCGTGTTTTGGTGGATACTGGCCCTGGTACTGGCTGTTGTCTGGAGGCATGTGTGGGTAACCGCCATTGTAGAGCGGGTTCATCATCTGTTTTTGCTGCAGATAATGCGCTTCTTGCTGCGTCATATGAGCTTGCATGTTTTCGGTTTGCGTGTGTTGTTTCAATGGCACGTTGTTTTGTATTACATTTTGCTTCATAGCCTGGAAAGAGAAATGCTCAATTTTAATTTATTTATTTAGACAAGTCAGTAATTACATGAAAGTCAAGATAATGTTGTTAGTAGAAAAATGTAAACAAGACATAGCTACCAACAAAAAAGAAACAAGTTGATTGTTACGTATCTGAACACAATGAAAACGATTGTAGCAAAAAGTTAAACTTGCAATTGTCGTTGATTGCAAAATGCAATTTAAATGCCAATGTCTGACTTTTGATGGAGACAACGTAATTGCGTGAATGAAGAGTTAGAAAATTATTGTTCTTTCAATGATCTCATACAAATTCTTTCCTCGTTTGGATATTTATGGTTTTATTGATCAAAGTTTTCTCCTACAAAGGCGGCACTAGGCCAATTTGGGTCATACAAATTTGACTTTTAACCCGATAAAGATAAATCCTAGTTTTGTTTCTCACCTGGAAATGATTGTTGTGGCTAACGCTCTGCGCGTGCGGTACATGGTTGTAGGGCTCCACGGCGGCCACGTTACCGCGAGCGTGCTGGTTCCTCGGTTGCTGACCGCCGGCTGAATATGTGGGCAGCTGCTGCATCGGCGTGGGGTTGGTGGTTCTGAAATGGGAATTTAAGTGTCTGTCATATGGATGGAGATGGGTTATCAAGATTATCAGTTAAGGGATAGTCAGTCCTGAATATGTAAAAACACAGTAATAGGGAGGAGAATAGATTCTTTAGCTCTAGCGGGGGAGTCAGGTATATGCCCTGCATTTCCTAGCAGATAAATATATTTACGATAGTAACCACTTCTCACCTCTGTAGCACAGTCGCTACCAGCTGTCTTTTCAGTGCTCGCTTCTTCAGTATTCGCGCCTGCAGCTTGGGGACGCGACGGTTTATCCTTTCCACCGTCTAGTCTCGATAAGCGACTGCTATGGATTCTGTCTCCTTACCTTTGCTGCTGTTGCTGCGGGTGCCTATGCACCGCACGTCGCCATCTGTCTGTTCAGCGCTCGCTTCCTCAGTAGCCGCGCCTGCAGCTCGGAGACGCGGCGATCCATCCTTTCTATCTAGATAGACCTCTGTTCTGGCTGTTGATGCTGCTGTAGATGCCTATGTGCCGCTGCCAGCTGTCTGTTCAGCGCTCGATTCCTCTGGCTGTTGATGCTGCTGTAGATGCCTATGTGCCGCTGCCAGCTGTCTGTTCAGCGCTCCATTCCTCAGCAGTCGCGCCTGCAGCTCGGAGACGCGGCGCTCTATCCCCTGAATCTCTTAGTCTAGATGAGCTACTGATAGGGTTTCTTTGTTCCTAATACTGCCAGGACTACTGCTAGGGTTTCTTTCTTCTTACCTCTGCTGGGGCTGCTGCGGTTGCTGCTGTGGATGCCTATGTGCTGCTGCCAGCTGTCTGTTCAGCGCTCGCTTCCTTAGCAGTCGTGCCTGCAGCTCGGAGACGCGGCGGTCGATGCTCCGTATCTCCTAGTCTAAATGAACTACTGATTAGGATTCTCTTTCCTTACCTTTGCTGCTGCTGCGGTTGCTGCTGCGGATGCCTATGCGCCGCTGCCAGCTGTCTGTTCAGCGCTCGCTTCCTCAACAATCGCGCCTGCAGTTCAGAAACGCGGCGGTCGATGCTGCGCATCTCCTCCTGCCGCGCTCCCAATGCTGCTCGCTGAGCCGACAGCCTGCCGTTCTGCTGTTCGTTCAGTTTGTTACGATACTGGAAAGAGAGAAAGGGATGGATTAGTAATGTCGTAGATTTAAGCGAGACTTAGTTGCTTTGGTTCGTATCGTGTTCGTGTACCAGAATACTGGCAAACACTGAAAAAGTTCCCACTTCGTTTTCCAGGAAAACGTTGATAATAACGTACTCGGCTGGATTTGTTGCAGGTCTAAGTAAGCTATCCCCGGTACTACTCGACATCCACTGGTTGGGTTTAATTAGAGGCTAAATTGTTTAGCTATACAAAAGTCGCAATATTAGGAAAGAGAAGTGAGATTAATCACGATATAGTTATCTTTCGCTCTGCTTACTTATGCGTAATAAGCACTTAAGGCTTGGTATTTCTGCTAAAGTAGGTATTTCGCGCTGTCAAAATCTGCGCGCGCAATACTTCGCCGAAGACAGCGCGCCAAAGAGCTCTCGCGGCTACACAGTATAGAAATACGCAGTTTGGAAATACGCAGTTGGTTAGGTTAGGTTGACTTCCTTCCGTTCAAGCGTCACACTCACAGCACTTTCTAATACAAATCATATCCAAGTGATACAAATTAAAACAACTTTCAAAATTTTTGGGAATATATTTTAGAATCGAATAAACATAGAATATAACTGCCAAAGTAAACACGGTTCAAAGAGGCGTGGCGTCACCTGACCTTCCGGAAGTTCCGCGCCGGCTAAAAGAATTTCAAGATTACGTCACCCGACCTATCGGTAGATCCTCGGGAGCTTGAGCGATTGGAAAAACATTTTTTATGATCAGTTACTCGTAGTAGCGATTATTTAGAGCTTGGATAATAAATTATAGTTGTTGCAATTCACAAAGCTTTGCATGTGGTTAATTACATTAATCAGTACACGCATCAATTTTGTTCAGTCTTTTTGTTTATTAATAAATAAAAATATCATACTAAAATTGCATACATATTTGTTTGTATTGGTCTGGGTGTTTTCTTTCCATAATTTATGTATAACGTATGTACGGGGCTCTGTATCGAAAATCACTATGAGCAATAAGCATCACACACGGTTACCTGGAGTGCATTACCGCAGCAAAAAGCTTGCCATCTTAAATGAACGATATAATATCGAGGTTTCGTCAGTACAGTTGCGAACTGTATTGTGGTGTTTGTGTAGTGTAGTTGAGTTGAGAGGTCAGATTATTGAAATAATAAAACGAAAATTTTATTTTTTAAATACATTTTAAAAATAATTTACATTACAGATAACAATGAGAGGATGACATTGCAAGGTGGTGCCAGTCCAGTCTTAAATCCGTTGATATATGCTGCATCTGCCATGTTTTTGGCTAAAAGATTCTTCTATCTTGCAGTTTAGACTTTTATTACAGACCGCAGACAGTATTTTTGTGAAAATTCTTACGCATGGTGGAGGAAGGGACGCTCTAGACACTCAAGTCTACAAGGAGTCACATCAACTCCAGTTTTAAATCCGTTGACATCTGCTGCATCTGCCATCTTTTTGGTTAGAAGATTCTTCCATCTTGCAGCGTAGACCTTTAGCTACAGACCTTAGACAGTATTTTTGTGAAAATTCTTACGCATGGTGGAGGAAGGGACGCTCTAGAGACTCAAGTCTACAAGGAGTCATATGAACTCCAGTTTTAAATCCGTTGACATCTGCTGCATCTGCCATCTTTTTGGCTAGAAGATTCTTCTATCTTACAGCTTAGACCTTTAGCTACAGACCTTAGACAGTATTTTTTATTATTTATTTGTGTCAGTGTGCTCTTCTAAAGAGTGTAAGACGATTGTATGTAGGTCTTGTAGGTACTATTAAAATGTAATTTTAACTCATTGGTTTTGTCTCATATTTGAGGAATGTACTATGTATCATGAGTAGAGTCTTCGTTTAAAAGGATGCGAACGATTTAAATTTCAATAGGTAGACAAAATTGAATTGAATTTAAGCTTTCTCCAGTAACACTGATATTATTATACTGTGACTCATCAAAGTCATCATTGTCAAAAATATTGACAAATCGCGAACTGTCACGGCCAAAAAACTGACACGCGTCCGTCCTCCGTAAGCGCCACCGCGCGACTGATTGAGATTGTCCAAGCCGTCATGGACGATTTTTTCCACATTTTTTAACATAGTAACTAAATAAGACGCAATATAAAAATTTCATCCGTTAAAAGCCCTCAAGTTATTTCTGAACTTTAGTTTAGTAAAAGATTTAGAATCTCAAATCGCTTATTTTAAAAATAAAACCATAAATAGAAAACGAATAGAGGTAACTTTGGGAATTTATTCTATCGAGTCAACTTCATCAAATCGTGTTTCCATCCGTTAATAGCCCTAGAAAATATCCTCAACTATGCCCAATAAAAATCTTAGCCTTTAATTTTACTGTTTAGTACCTCAAAAATGAAAAATGAAAACCTCATTTTCGCCATTTTCTCTGCTACTCGGCCTTAACACGATGAATCAAATTGAATTGAACACGAATAGCAAACAATAAAAATCTACTAACTTTTCTAGTAAAAACAACTAATATACCACGGCTACTACCTAATAATTTATTTCTCCTAATTTCTCCTGATCCCAGAGATTGGGGTTATAACAAATGGACAATTGAATAAAACTTGATGTTCCCCATTTCAATGTCGATTTAATTCACTCGTCGGTTATTAACACTGGCTTTCACACAATGCTCTTTTGAAAACCTCGCACCCATGAATAAACGTTTATGAGTTCATTCTGGAACGATTAAACGCGCAGTAAGCAGCTGAAAACGGGAATTTATTTCAATTTCAGGCGAATTCTCGAGCGTTCATTACTGATGGTTAACGCGACTATATCATTTAATTGAAAAGCGAAAGCATTCGTTAAAATCCAGAGCAAAAGGTTCTCTATCAAAGTACAGTCACACTCATTGTTTTCAGTTAGGAAGATTTTAAAACTTGAAGAAAATTCCATGGAAAACAAAATTCTCATTACGATTTTATTGTAACCTGTAAATGTAATTAAATTGTATTCATTTCGATAATGAGTAAGTAGGTATAGCACAGAACATCTCATACGTGTGTGACAATAAAATAAAACGTAAAATTAATGCTACACGTGTGGAAAACGAATTTTGCCAACACAAGTCGACATCTAAACAAAGTAACTTTCAAACACCCTGTATTCTGCTTTTGAATACGCGGCAAATGTGTAAAATAACGAGTAACTACGTACATTCATTACGGCTCTTAATGGCTCTACTTTACTGAATTCATTTCACAAAACGCTGGGCAACTTTCAAAGCTTAATATGGCACATACGTAATGAGACTACGCTGCTTACTTGCATTTTCTTCAGTAACTTAACTAGTGCAATTTATTAATATTAATATGCAATGTAGGTAAAGCTGTTCATAATATTCTGTTACCGACTGTTCAATAGTTCGATTTATTCAACTACATCTCAGGTCCGATATTTACTTCTACATATTCGATAACTTGTTCACTTAATGTTTTATTACGAACTAAAGTCGCTGACATAGCCCGACGGATTAGCAAGCTAAAGACTAAGTGGCAATGGGCAGTGCACATAGTTCGCAGAACTGACGGCCGATCGAGCAGCAAGGTTCTGGAGTGGATGCCGCGTACCGGAAAACGCACCGTGGGACGTCCACCCACAAGGTAGACTGACATCATAAAGGTAGCAATCGATCAACATGGAAATCATTGGGGGAGGCCTATGTTCAGCAGTGGACACTGGACGTCCTATGTCTGAAATAATGATGATAATGATTACCTTTCATTAATGACTGCAAACCACCAATCAACTGAGGTATTTTTACGTCAAAGTCAAGCTTTCATATTTTAAGAATATTATGATAAAGAACCGGACCAACAGCGCTAATTTTCTCAGAAACGCCAACCCATTTATCTAGATTAAATTTTGATGGACACTTGATGTCTATAAGGAACTATTCTTATCTACATAACTCTAAAATTCACGAAGTCTTGGATGATTAATTACGAAAACTTTATTGAGATAAAATTCCATACTCTAGGTAGGTATTTCTTACCGTAGCGACGGTTTTGGACATAGTGAAGGTAGTTTCAATGGTCTCACTCGTTGGCGTATCTATTATTCTTTTTCAGGGGGGGCATGGCCCCTGACATCATGCCATGTGATTAGTATGTAGCTCATGAGTTAGTACTATCATTTTCAAATCGGTAGCACCATCTTACCTAAGTCTGTCGCCATAACAACAATGTTAACAGCATTGTTGTGTTCAGGCAGTTAGAGGTAAGATAGCAAGTTCCTCTGTGGTTGAGGATTCCGGGTGAAGCTCGCTTCCACCTTCGGCCTGATCATCACTTACCATCAGGTGAGATACTGGCCAAGAGCTTCCTCGTTGTGAATAAAAAAAAAGCCGAACATCCTGGGGGGCACTAGACCATTCTTGGTACCTACCATATTCTTCGGTATAAACTTAGACAGTGCCACTGTCGTTTCAAATTCGTATTCGTTTCACTACGATCCGAAATTAAGTACTTTTAAAAGTACCTACATGACTTGAGCGAATCGAAAATTAGATGGCAATGATTTATCAAAAATTCCTGATCAAGCAAGTGAGATTTCTTCGTTAATCTCTATTAGTATTTGAGTGATGAGACAAAGATTAAAATGTTTGAAGTTTCAGTGTAATTCTTCCGGAAAATTGGCGGCTTGTTATCAGCGAAAAGCTCCAATTAAAGTTGGTTTAGGAGTTTTTTATTTGTTTTAATTAATTTGCATCCCCTTTTGAAAACCGCTGGTTTTGTAAAGTCTTACAAATCGTACGTTTAGAGATGATAAAGCTGTTTTAAACTTGAATCTTCCATAATGTTTGTAACCAGGTGCTTCCAAATACCTAACGATTTAAATAATCCCTAAACGAAGATTTTTGTAATAATTCGACACGCTTGATGGAATAAAAAGAAAAAAATGTGCCGAAATGAGTGACGTACGGAGTCAACTAGTAATTTCTAAAATAAAGGTTTTCTAGGTCATCATTACAACATAATACCTAGACCTACAGTCCTAACCAGCATAAAGCGGATAAGATTAAAGTGTAAAAGTTTCACAGTAATTCTTCCGGAAAATTGGTGGCTTGTTATCTTTGAACTAGTGATGTTCAAAAGACATAAGTATCGAATATCGAAGTCGGGACTCATTTCATTCCATAAATGTTAAGAAACTAGTATTAAAAAAATGATACGAGCATTTGGAATAAGTTCTCGGAGTCATGGAATTCTATTTATGTGTGCATTTATATGATTTTGTATTGACTTACTCCAGAATTTTTATTCGTTGTAAAGTCACCATACATTACTTCTGCTTAGTCTGTTGCTAAATATTTGGTGTGTTACTTGGAACAGTAGGGGGTTTTACAGTGTCAACTATCGATCAACATGAAATAGAACACATCACTAGCGGCCGCAACTCAGCCATGTTCGTTAGGAGTTTTTTCAAGACTTAAGGGTCTGTTCCACCACCTACTGAAAAACTCCCTGATAGCTTAGGAGGAACTTATCTGTATGATAAACTTGAACTTTGATTTCAAGATCTCCGATAAGGATATAAGATGAAGTGTTCGCTAACCAGCAACAATTTGTTGGATAGCAACTCAAAATAACTATCTGAAACTTTATCAAGAATGTCGAAACTGACCCTTATACCCTTAATAGAGACCGTGTTAACTTTCGATCTGATATCCTTTGGACAAACGACTTACTATTAAAAGTTTTGATTGCTTTATAGATGGATGGAACTTAGACGCGTGTCAAAAACTTCCGCGTCTAGTGTAGTTTAGTAAAGTTCGTAAAGGATAGCTATGGCTTTGATATAATCAAGAGATTATGGGACTTGGTTTCATTCGTATAGTTTCATGATATATTTTTTTTACATTTTTACATTTTATTTATTTACATGTTTATAGTAAATTGTAAGTAAACATCACAAATATTACGGTTAACCCTTTCAAGTAAGCAACTTGTAAATTTGATTGTGTTACGAGTGGGTTCGTCACAATAGTTCAGCGGACAATGGGGATCAAACTCACAGCCAATTAACAGTCGATTTAAGAGTCTAATGGTGAAATTATCGGGCGAAATCCATAATGTTGTAATACGATAATAAAACTCCTATATTTACGATATTGTAAATCCATAGTCAAGTCCGTAAAAGCAGTAAAACTTTTATCGTTTAACCTGTCAAATGCCCACCTACTAGTAACAAAACACAATAGTCCACAATTTTTTGGTGACGCACTAATAGGTATACCAAGAATGGTCACGGGTTATCACGCCCGCACACGCGTTATGATATCAACGAGTCATCTACCCACGTTTCCGGGCGGTTGCGTTTCCACGCCGCCGCGTTTCCATTCGACTCAATGACGATTTGTTTCTTCAAAAATACTGCCATTCGGACTCGGAATAACAGAAGTTTCGTGGAAATTGAATTCTATTGGTCATTTTCAACTTGGTTTAGTTCGGGTTGCGGATCAATTTCCTAAACAAAACCATGTGTGCGGAAGAAAGAAAATTAGTAGCAGATATACTAAAAAAATTGTTAAACACCAACTTCTGAAGTTTTTTTCCTTTCCCTATTTTAACCGCGTTATTAAAAGTCATAGTCAGCTCTATATCAAAATTAATCAAAATTTTATTAGCTATTTAATCATGAAACTTAACTTATAAACAGACGGGCTTATTAATATTATTAGACAAAACAAACAACAAGAACAAATTCAAGAAGCCATGCGAAATTGAGATTTAATTTAATCATGCATAAAACCATCTGGGAATCTCAAGAGCACTCAATTAAAAAACAATTAACAAGATTAACTCGAATAAACGAGTCCCTGCGTATTCCCGTAAGATTAGAACCGTAAAATAGTGATGCTATACAGTCGATAAAATATTGTCATCGATATACCTAAACTCCGTGTTATACTATCTGAAGTATCGATGATCTTTTTTTTTTTATGTGATAGGAGGCAAACGAGCAGACGGATCACCTGATGGTAAGTGATTACCGTCGCCCATAGACACCCGCAGACCCAGGGGCGTTACAGGTGCGTTGCCGGCCTTTAAGATAAAGATACGCTCTCCTCTTGAAAGCTTGCAGGTCGTATCCGTCCGGAAACACCGCAGACGACAGTCCATTCCACAGTTTGGTTGTACGGGGCAGGAAGTTTCTAGAGAAACGTACTGTTGTATCTTATTGGGAGAATCACGGCGATGGATTTATTTTATTTGTCCAACCTCTAATTCAAAAATTGAAAACAGTAGAAATTGAACTGACACAGAATAACATAGAGACATTGTTAAACCCGAAGAAATTTTAATGGGTCATCTAGCGTAAAATACATTACTAAGTAGTTTGAGATGCTTGCTTAAATGAAAAAATCTTATAACTGTCCATTGTTGGATTTTTAATACAAGTTGCTGAAAAGAATCAGCACAAAAATTACACCGCTTGATAAAACGGAAAAGCTAGCTCACGCGATGGTATCGATATTTATATGGCAACTAATCACGTCAACACAACACTGGCTTATGGCAAGACGAAAATTAGAGCGAGGTTCAAAGTCGCGGTATTAATCTGTACAACGATACGAATGGGACTCTACACGGTAACGGTAGAGTTCGTAACGACGGCGGAGGGATTCGTTGCTAACGATATATCGTTACAACGGAATGCCGAAATATGGGGCGTTATTTATAAAGGTAGTGGAAGCCTGTGGGGGATTTTTAAACCATTTGTTTGGTAATTTAGACGGTACGTAGTCATTATGCAAGTAGATCTATCTAATAATAATAATAATTTTCTAGAAGACTCATATGTCACACATTACGAAAGTTTATTCTAAAGTTAAGTAAATAAATTAATTTTAAAGTTATTCTCAAGTTTAAGTTTCAAGTTTAACCTCACTAGCTAGTAATAAATACTTATTCACTGACTGACTGACTTATTCATACTACTTATTCACTGACTTTTCTCTTCGTTTTGATCAAAATTTATTAGTTACTTTCTAAGTATTTCAGGATACATAAGATATAACGGTCCTGGTTAATTAACTTTTCATTAATCACGCTAACAAAATCAAAAGCAAAACTTCATTTTATCCTTAAAACTTTTTAGATCTAAAATTTATGGCATCAAATTAACGCGCAAAGTGAAAATACATCTCGGCTGCATTTAATTTAAAAGTGCCGCGTGAAACGTAAAGTAGGGTTTTATGAAATACGGCTCAAATTGAAACGGGGAGGTGTAAATGTAATAACTAGATTTTCCAGTTACGCTACGTTAGGGATGCGAAGTAAAAGTGAGGGTTATAAAACTTAGGGAACACGTCTTGGATAGTAAAATTACTGGGCTATGAGGAAAGATAACAGGGAAGGCTATGTTTAAATGTCTTAATATTAAACCATGGTGCAACATATTTGAATGTGATTATGATCCGAGTGAAATTTACTTAATATTGTTTAACTGAAGTCTATCACCTCATAAAATCAGATATTCTTAGAAGCGCACCCATTTTGAGGTGCACCTAATAATGAAGCGCATCTGTGTTTATTAATTAATATAATGTTTTTGAACTTTATGGACTACTAAGGGTGGATTCGACCAAACAAGAATATATTAATCTCAGAATAAATCGTCAGTTTTGATAATATATTTCCCATACTGAAACTGTCAATGTGCCAGTTATACCCTGGAGTTATTCTCGGATAAAAGTTTGGTCGAATCGGGCCTAAGATGAATAAAAAGTACCAGGGCAACATAACAAATAGGTGCGCTTCAAGGAATAGTTTAGGTGCGCTCCATTAGGTGCGCCTCAAAATGGGCGCGCTTCGAAGAAAATTCTTCGAAAAAAATTGGTGAAAACAAGAGCCTTGACCATGTACAGTCGATAGTACAGAAAAAAACAGCATATCAAGCTTGACACAGTAAGTACTGTCTGTACTAGATCAGATTATATATTTTTATTGCAAAATACCACCTACTTACAATCATTATAAGAGTCACAATGTTTGGCTTGGTGTGCTGTACAATTAGGACTGTTCTCCGATTTATTTACATTTAGGCCCAGAACAGACGGTAAAACGCAACTGCAACGAAACTGCAACTGCTAGTTACTTTTGAGTTGCATCTAAGTTTCTGCCATAGCGTCCGTTGAGAGACCACACATGACGCGACCAGTTTGAAACTTTCAGTTTCAGTTTCATTCATTAGAATCATCACCAAGTTGCAGTTTCGTTGCAGTTGCGTTTCACCGTCTGCTCTGGGCCTTAGAGGTAAATGCATTTATAAAGTGGCCATATAAAAGTGAGCCCAAATAATATCATTCATCTTCAGCCAAATGTCATCTCGGCCGACGACAAGCCGCCATAAATACACATTTCGCGGTCAAATGTAGAGGCCGTGGCCGTAGCGACGACGTGTGGATTCCGTTTATTTAGCACAAGGTATTTATCTATAATAATCTCAATACTCAATACTCAATAGTTTATTGCTTCCATAATGTTTACAAAAGGTGTTATTGGTAAGGTAAGATACAATTATGGACCCTGTCGGGTACTGCATTTTAGGAGAGAGGAAGATTTCTAAGAAATAAGTAAATAGAAATGAAGAACAAAAACATTAGTTGTTCATTTGTAATAAAAACTATGGTTTACCGATAGTGGCTGAATTTTTGCCATCATATTTTGAACTTTATTGACATAACATAATATGGCTCAAAACCAATGAAAAATAGGTTAAAAAGGGTTAAAGATTTTGCAGAGATTCAATTCCGTAACAAACCAGAATCACGAGGTAAGTCTTGCAAGAAAAATAAACAAAAAGATTGAAAAAATAAACAGCATTGAAATAATCCGATAATGATGATGGGATACTTTGAATTTAAACCTTCGCTTAAATTATACTCTGACTTAAATGTTGTGATGTTCGTACTTAGCAAGGTTAGCTTCGTAAACTTTCCTCAAAAACATTTTTATCAAACAGGCAAGATAAATTAATCAAAGTTTACCAAGAACCTAGTTAGTAACGATCGTCTAGGAAAACGTCTGGCGTTGATTTATTGTTAAAATGTTTTTAAAGTAGAAAATACCTGCTACATAATTAATTGTACAAAAATTTAGTAATTGGTGCCTGAGCCTGAGTAACAAGTACCTATCATAAAAATACCCTAGAGACAGTAAACATTTTCAGCAAAACCAATAACAACTATCGAATACTTAGCTAAGTATCTGTCTAACCTGTAAATGACTACACACACCGGAATTGAACGTGACCTTTCAGCCCTAACCCTAACCAAATACCACGTAACACTTTCTAACGCGCCCTCTATTCCTACAATCCTAAACTAATGCAAAATAAGTACTAACCTATCCCGCACCGCTCGATTTCAATACACCACACCTTACGGGCACTCGTCACACACTTGACACAGTGTCACTTTATCAAAACACCGTTAATGAAACGGCAAGGTTAGTACACCGCCCAAAGTCAGGTGCGGTACTAGTGTCAAATTGGTCACTGAATCAAAGATGTTGGCAGTGGGCGCGCTGCGATTTAGTCCGTGACGTCATCCAGTTATAGGGTGTGATTGGATGTAGTTAAATGAGTTCGTAGAGTTCAGGGGGACAAGACATCTGTCTGTATTAGTTATAATAATCTTGTTTTATAATATGTGTGTTCTATTTTGTGATAGCTACGTTAGTGCTCGAATAGATTGAGGTAGCTGCTAACTCAATGCAATTCACATATTCAATGTTTATTTCAAGATCACTGCATCAAAAATGCTAATAAAATTGATATTTTTGCTGTGGAGATCAAACTGTAAGATCCTGGTTACTTAAAGTCGCTCTCTGATTGTTCAGCTCAGTTTTGATGGTTAAGATTTCTCTCATTTTGTCTCAGATATTGAAAATGACCATCAGTCTCAGCAAATGAAAGAGAAAAATAACTGAAGCTAATTTTACGGATTACTTGTACTATGGCATCTTTAAAAAGTAAGAATAACAGAAAATCTTTAACAATTTAGATTGTCATCACCCTGTATAAACATCAAAATTAGATTATTTCCACCAGTTAACAATCTAATTTAATAACAGTCGTAGACTGCATGTCGCGCACTTTACCGACTATCTGACTGATAAAGACGAATCTAGAAGATAAAATAGATAGACCGTTGAACTCTCAAAAGCGTTTGTGGTGTCTTATTCTAGAATCCATTGATATTCCGAGAAAGCCAATAGAATAGAAAAGAGATCCGTAATATTGTCAGTTCGCAGCGTGAGCCCGCTCCATTTATGTATTTTGAACGGGGGATTATTCTCAAATCCATCGATAGCGGGTGATAAATCATGACAGCTTCCTTCAGGAAATAATACATCAATGTGGAGAAACAAACCTAATAATACCTACAACTGACATGGTACATAAGTAAGTAGACGTCACAAAACCGCGGTATCATAATGTAATAGATGATATTTTGTAACAAAAATGTATAGTAGGCAGGTATGATGTGTAGGCGATTGTAAAAAGCGTCTTTCTGTCTTATTTACTTAGTCCCTGTTGATCACGCAGTTAGAATTGACACACATTAAGGCTATGTAGCATTGCACCATCTTACTTTAACTTTGACAAACGTCAAAAATCTGTCAAACTCCATACAAAAAACACCGGTTATCGTTACGGCCAAAGTGAGGTAGTGCAACTCAGCCTTAGTGTGATGTGGTGGTTACTAACAGTACAGAGGAGTTCATTTCGTTAGATCTGTACTAATATTATAAATGTGAAAGTAACTCTTGTCTGTCTGTCTGTCTTACTTTCACGCCTAAACCACTGAACAGATTTTGATGAAATTCGGCATAGAGATAGTTTGAGTCGTGAGAAAGGATATAGGATAGTTTTTATCCCGGTTTTTGAAACAGGGATGCGCGCGATAAAGTTGTTCTGTGACAGACAAAATTCCAAGCGGGCAAAGCCACGGGCGGAAAGCTAGTCTACTATAACTATACCGGTAACCAACGTAACGTAACGTAAACCATTCTATTTTGTTCGTTTCAGTCAAAGGACGTCCACTTCTGGACACAAATCTGTATAGAGGCGCCTTCTCTAGGGATTTCCACAAACTACATTTCTTTTCAAAGCGAATTAATAAGCACCAGAATAACCCCTTTCGGATTAGACTGGGTTATTTACATAATGTATAATTTATTTACTATTTATTCTAGTGCTTTCAGAATACCCACCCGATCGATCAAGTCTAAGAAACGCGGTCTGAATGTCTGCAACCTACTTGGCCGCGGCGCACTATGTGTTTGGTTGTGTGAGTCGTATTAACACAGTGGTAGTGTGTGTGATGCAAACAAAAATATTTATAGGTGATGTTTGTGGTCGCATGACAATAAACAGTTTAATGTCTCAAAATTACATGAAGTTACCATTCCATTAAATTATTATAGCCACAATCGTCTACACATCGATCTTCAAAAATGAAAAACGTCCATTGATTGCAAAACTTGTGATATGAAAACATAAATCTAACCTACCTAAAATAGTCAATTACCTTTGAACAGAATTTTCCTTATTCTTGGTTGTTTAATACAATAAATGTTCTCAACGAATACAGAAAAGTCTTCATTTTTGAATATTTATGCTTCGTGAGCCCGCTCACCGCCCTGCTACGTCGTAATAACGGTCGAGAAAGTAGTGCTAAGCGAGGATCACGAGATTATCGCACGTAAAATAGGCCAGAAGTTTGACAAAAGCCTCCACTTCCGGTCAAAAGTTTAAGGTAGCCGACATACGTGACATTTAGCCCTCTAATCGTAGAGAGAATAAACATAATCTAAGTCTGTCAGTTGTGTTAAAAAAACATTCTGCTGAATTTTTTTATGTTAAATTAATCTAACTTGAAACTATGTTAAAGCTTCAGACAAACAGGTGGACTTCTACCCATAATTTATTCTTTGAGCTTCTTCAATCTTTGACAAGGGTATGTCAGCTGACGTAGGCACAACTCTAGTTGAATTGCGGGTAGACGGGCGTCCGGTTAATTATGTATTTGTATCACTAAGCTTAGGCTAATTTAGAAGTCTAGCTATTTACCAACTTTGCCTTTTACTTTTATTCTAGGAACGGACCTAGGACTAATTTAATGACGAGAGAACGGATTATCTTAAGTTTACTAACGTTTGTTTGGTCTAGCTAGATTTTTAACCGAAAGGTTCAGTTTTCATGGGGACAAATGTTTATGTTAGGTATAAATGTAGTAGGAAGACCGCCACTTTCAACCGGTCAAGGAAATCATTGGAGGAGGCATATTATGTTCAGCAGTGGATGTTTTATGGCTGAGATGATGATGATGATGAATGAGGTATAAGTCAGTAATGAACAGATGACAACACTTAACGTAAATTGTGGCATCTCGTAATAGACCTAACTCTAGTCTCGTTTATCTTGTTGGCGCTTGTCTTTCTGTGAGCCTTCAAGCAGATTATAAATAAATAAATAAATAGGGGGAAACTTGCTTAAAAAATAATCTTCAGCTCACTGAAATTATTGTTGTCGGAACAGAAAGCTAAAAGAAAGTTCTAACTAGAACGTAGAACGTATGTAGTTCTTAAATAACACCAGATGTTCCTTCAACTTTAATAGTCGCATATTTATAAACGCTGCCATTTTGCATCTGTTGAACTCACAAGTGGATAAATGCGCTTCCAGACGAAAGCTCCTACTCAAACGAAAGTTTCACGGAACTTTAGGAAGATGACATTTGTAAAATAGTTTCGCCTTGGAATTTAAGGCGAGATATTTTAATATTGCTCTTACTTTTTCACAGCCGTTGCTTTCGTTAAAGTTTGTAAGGAAGAAAAGTTGTGGTTTGATTTCTGGATATCAATTATTACTAAAGGAATTTTTGAAAGGCGAAGTTTTTGTTGTTTGTAAAAATGACTGTTCTTGATCATAGGCTTAGTTAAATAGTCTGTTGATAATAGGTTAATCCTTTCCTATTGAATAAGCACCCGCTGGGTCCAACGTCGTATGGATGTGACTAAAGACGTCACTTCGTATTCTTTAATAAGGATTTCTCTTTTCATCTTCTGTGATTTTTTTGTAATGAAACGAAGTAAGAAGTGATAAACTGGTCAATATGAAGCGAAGCTCGTGTGTATATAAGTTTCATCCTCAAAATGACTTAAGACTTTTCCGGCTCAGCTTGCAACGATGTGCTGGCTGAACTCTTTACTGCCGCAGCTTGGAAAAAAAAAGTTTGGGAGTCGAATGTGTGAGTGCATACGCGTGTCCCTAAGTAAAGCTTCAACCACACCAACGCATGCAGATCGCCATCGCGGTGCCATCATAGGCCAATGACTGGTCGTGCTGCCTGTCATTGGCATATGTTGGGCCGTGATCGCGTCGGTGATAGCGATCTGCACGCGTTGGTGTGGTTGAAGCTTTGTGTGAGGGGGTCTTAGGGGCCATCCATAAAGTACGTCACACGAATTTCATGATTTTTTGATCCCCCCCTCCGTTCTTGTCACAGGTGGTCACATTTCTGAGACCCCCCCCCCTCCCTAGTGTGACGTCACATGTTTTGCAATTTCACATCGAAAAATTATTAAATTAACAGCAGTTCAGAAATTAGTTTTATTGCCATTTAAATTAAGTACTTTTTTTTTTTAAATCAACATTATATCAAATATTTGAAACAATTGAAATGTGATGTCACGAAACGTAGGACCCCTCCCACCCCTTGTCACACCATGTCACACTTTGTCAACCCCCTCCCCCCCTCTTTACATGTGACGTACTTTATGGATGACCCCTTAGTGCTTGTGGGAAATATTCTTGGGTCCACTCACCATAAGTTCCCGCCTCAGCTTGTCCAGCTCATGAGCTGAAGGCGGCGCCGGCTGCACCCTCCCTCTTCTCAGTTCCTCCAGCTGCCTCGTCAGCTCCTCCACCTTGGCCACCGCCACGGATAGTTCCTTCTCTTTCTCATTGAACAGCGCTCTGATCGACTCGAGGTCGCTGGCTGTGGACAAAGAAGTCTAATAAGCACTATACAAATTGAGAGTAGGTTTGAAGCGGAGGTAACTCTGCTCAAACTCATTCATTTAACTAAAGTGTGGCTGTATGGAGCGACATGGTCGCCTAATGTTGATCAAGCTCCTTAAATAAAGATAAAAAAAAATCAATTGTTAATTTCTTAAAACAAGTTTAGCAGTTATGTAACTTAACAAATGGTATGTAAATACCTAAATTTAGGTAGTGCTATCCTGTCAATAGACTTAGGCAATTTGTAAATTAAGTACGGTTAACATTGATCTTAGCAGAGATTGAATTGATTCTCATTGGTATTCTCATCGATGTTTTTTTTAAATGAGTTTACTCATAAGTCAATGCACATAACAGGCTGGCTGGTGTCATTGGGCTTTGTTTGAAAAATTGACAATTTCTACCCACAGAAATTCGAAAGAGTCTAAAGATAAACACTTTTTTAGCATCCATGGCTCTAGGTTTAAGTAAAGCCCGTATTCATCACACAGTATACCCCCTGCAGGTTTCAGGATAATACATTTTTGGCTTATGTTTGTTTCCTCAAGGTCTAAGCTGTTTAAACCTGCCAGGAAGGTAACCGGCTAAAATAATGACATTAAACTTCGCCCGCTCTCTAAAAATGTCGGTGCTCAATTTTCTTAAGTAATGCTTGCTTTTAAGGTGAAACACCATAAGTGGCTTAGTTAATAAACACATGATCGCATTAGCGCCGCCTGTTTCACATAACAAGTTTACGTTGCCTTAGTCACAGTGGAGAAGGTAATTTCCTCGGATATTTATAATTAGGTCTTTTTCAACTTTATTTAGAACAAAAATACGGGGTAGGTTTCAAGTAAACTTTATCTTATACAGGCTGTTAGGTAAATGGGTTTATAAGCCGACACAAACCCATTTACCTAACAACCTGTATTGTGTGTAGGTTGTACCTACTTGTAATGCTGTTCGGTCAGAATCATGCTTTACCCATGGTCCAACTGTTTTGTTTTACCTGGTAGAACCATGAAAAAATAATTTGCAGTGGTCCTACTAATAGCTCTATGAGTACTAAGGTTTGGGTATAGTTTGTACCACCAAAAAACTAAATTACTTACTACTAGTACATGACCACAGGCAACTTATAAATGGTCAGACTTTATGTCCTGTTATGGGTCTGAAATGGCTCAATGTCCTTGGACCATAATCACAAACATATTCAAATATGAACTGAAACACTTGTTGCCACTTGGCGTAGAATTATAAATAAACAAAACTTTTACCTAAAACGAAAGTCAAAATATTAAGACATACTTTTAAGAACAAGCAGCATGTTTGACATTTTCGGTAAATATGTTTTACAAGATCCAAGCACCCAAGACGAAACTGTAGGGTCATCAAAATATGTACACGCTGCCAAGATGTAAAATTATCATCACACCTAATTCACTTTTGTAGTACCGTCCGCAAGAGAAATACGACGCAGTAGGTCCGTTAAAAGAGTGGATGTGATAATACTTAATATTTTCTGTACCTATTAGTTATTGATTTTCATTATGAAGAACAAGGCAGGTATCTGACCGCAACCGCACCTCATATTAAGTGACTTAATAATCAAAATTAAAGTCTTAGGTATGCGTATGCGCTTTTTTATTCAGAAAACCACAGCTTTTTATGGCACTTGTTCACGTTTCGAATATATCTTCTCCTATTAACTAATTGCCTTTATGCTCTCACAGAACGCACATATCAGAGTGTGAAGCAAAGAACATCTCTTGATTTAAAATAAAAAGAATAAGTGATGATAAAGGACATAGATAAATAACCATAATGTAGGACGCAAGTCTCATTTTACCACTTGATGTATTTGGAGTTTCTTGCGCTGCTCTTTTTCAGAACTGACCCATTTATTGTCCCGAAGCAGTGGTAGGGTCAATACTGGGACGTGTATAAGTGCTTTTTAAAAGCCTATCTACTTGTAAAAATAAAATGAGTTTTATGACTTTTTTATGGTGGGATCAGGTCTACCGATGTCGCTTTGATTGCGTTTAGTGTAGCCCGTAAAATGTAGAACATAATAGGAATCTTGGGGAAAATACCTTCATCCCGGCTTATTACTTTTACACGCACAAATTACTCTAACATTGAAGTGGGCGACGAAATATTCTACGGTAATGAAATTCGTCTGTTAAATATTTTTCTTAAAAATCTTATAAAGGTGACTAATAAGAAGGAAGAATATTATTTTCAGATTTTAATATGTACCTATTTACTCTGTAAATAATAGCACAAAATATTATTGCGTAACAAAGTTGCGGGATAAATTAGGTAACTTCCATTATCACAATATTTTGAAGAAGGGACTTAAAATGTCAAGGTTTTGTTTAACATGAACCCTATTAAGAAGTGATATCGGACTCAAGAGCAGACTAGTAATTTCCGTCCTTTTATCAATTCTCAGATCTCTCTACTTAGGCTGAGTTGCACCACCTAACTTTAACGGTAACTATGACGATAACCGGTGCTTTTTGTATGGAATTTGACAGATTTTTGACGTTTGTCAAAGTTAAAGTAAGATGGTGCAACCCAGCCTTAGTCAGCGTATTCGATAAACTCTAAAAAAACCTTATTTATTCATTCATTAAAAAAAGAAAATGACAATCGCAACGGTCACTCGAGTACGCTCGCAATTTTAAATAACGAAACAATTGAGAAATGTGACGCATTAGAGCGGGAAAATGCCATCCCCGACGGAGAGCCCAGCTGAGTCCCATTTAAAAGCCGACTCGGACATCCTTAGGGATGTAAACGAGTGAATTCAAACTTTGAATTTACAATTTCACTCGCCAAATGTTTTTTAATAAATTGTTTTATTCATAACTTTGTTTACAAATGTCAAGTCTACCAGAAAAAAGTACATCTTTTTGTTTTGGCTTTGCCGTATCGACTAAAAAGCCTTTACAAGTTGGGTCTTATTGGTCAAGATTCTGACTACGCGTGAAAAATGTTGATTAAGTTCACGAAAAAATAAGAACGCTTACTTATTTTTAATTGAATGAAAGCTGTCTACGTTGTCACACCCGTTTCTACCCAAAAAATGGTCGCATGAATCTCATTTTTGTAAAAAAAAACTCGAGTAGTTATAATAATAAGTGAAAGTATAGTTAACTAAGTAGATAGGTACTACTTACGTAAAGTAAAGTAACATTGTAGTTAACTAACTAGGATACTTAAAGTACCGAAAAGCTGTACTTACATCACTACTCGGACCTCTCAATTACGAAGCACAATAAAAGGGACTTATCTATACAGCGGGCATTGTGGACGATGCAGTATCACCGTGTATTCTTCCAGAGAAAACCACTTCCAATGCTAAAGAAGCAGACTTAGACCTTTCAATGTTGACATTCCTATTCTATTAGCTCAACCTTTTCTTGGTTCACGGAATACACGGGTTTGACTTAAACAATAAAACATTGTTGAGGAACATCACACATTTTCTGTTAGATTCAAAGGAATATGTTGTTGTTTGTTGAAAAGTAAATAACTGGGACAAGACCAATAATTAAGATAATGGAGAAAAATCTCTGGAATGTAGAAAAGTCTCTATACACACAAAATAAATCAGCTTTTGTGACTGTTTCACCAAAATGTACCTAAGCCTATATTTAATTTTAATTTGGATGAGTGGAAATCGTATCCAGGACCATAGAATTCGACCATCAAAAACTTAAGGCTATTCACGTTTTACAGTCCTTATTTAACTTCAACATTTTACTGCCGATTGTATCTCTTAAACACACAAAAGTACACTCACAAAAGGGTTGGAAGTACACTGACACAATTATCTGGGAACTCGCAAAAAAGTCCAAAGCACTCGCCGTCTTTCTACTAAACAGAATAACGAATCAAACATCTTTGGGCACAAAGAGAAAAGGGTTTTTTAGGGTTGAAAGAGGAACGCTCTGGGTGTAGTTGAATCAATTTGAGCGAGCGCAGACAATTTAGTTCAATAGACGCGGTATAATATTACGATTTGGCGGGACAAGACAGCTTTTTCATGCCCTTCTGGGTCGTAGCGTAGTGCGCTTCAGAAATTGAGAAAGATCTCGTCCCATTTACTATTGGATTTACATACTTTTACTTTAATATTTATCTATACTAATATTATAAATGCGAAAGTAACTCTGTCTGTCTGTCTGTCTTGCTTTCACGCCTAATCCACTAAACCGATTTTGATGAAATTTGGTATAGAGATAGTTTAAGTCTCGGGAAAGGACATAGGATAGTTTTTATCCCGGTTTTTGAAACAGGGACGCGCGCGATAAAGTTTTTCTGTGACATACAAAATTACACGCGGGCGAAGCCGCGGGCGGAAAGCTAGTTACTAAATAAATTACTATTGTGAAAAAACGTTTTTGACATAAAGAAAGAGTAACTAAGCGTTTTTACAAACGCGGAATAATGTGAGGATGGGAATATGTTTGTTTCACGCAATAACCTGATAAATGATGACATTTCATAATGTTATAGCTGCAAGAGCATATCAAGCTACACGTTTGTGGTGCAAACTAGCTCCTATTACAAATCTATATCTATAAAAGCGAAAGGTCACTGATGGACTGACTGACTCACTCACTCATCACGAAATCTCAGAAACTACAAGTGCTATGAGTCTCAAATTTTGCATGGGGGTTTCTTTTAGAACGTAGGTGTTCACTAAGACGGGATTTTGTAAAATTCAGCTCCTAATGGGGTAAAAAGTAGGTACATAAAATTCCACAGTACTTAGCTTGAGGTGCTCTTTATATCAGAATAGCTTAATGATCTTTATTCTTCAAAATTTAAATTGCGACCTCTATTTAACCTGTTTATCTGTGGACGGGACAGCAACGTCCACCTTACAGAGCTTTTGTTTAATCTCTGAAATGGGAAGAAAACCATTATGTAACTTTAAGGTATTTTTAAAGGGAGGATGGGATAGGCCTCGTTGATTGTGAGTAAAAGCTGTACTAATTTGGTACTAAAGTGTTATATTACTGTCTCCAAAGATAATCGTTTGCTAGGTAGGTATACTTTCTAATTCACCTATTTGCACCGCACTACATTTAACTTTTCCCGTATTATAATATTGCCTAACTATGTTTTTAGTTTCTTTATTTTCATGATCGTTTTTGCTTATCCTACTACTCTTTCTATCCTTCCTCAAATCTTTATTATTTTCTTTTTTCGTTGTGAGGTCTATCAAATGAGGAATATCAATTGCCGAGTTGCAAAATAAACAAAATTTGTACATCTACCTACGCAAACTCGAAGCTTAAAAATTAAAATGCTTATCGTTTATGAACAAAATTAAATAATACTTCTGGGAGATTCGAAAGAGTGTACTCTTTCGACCAGACAAGCTCCTTTATAATAAAACTAGTTTTTGTTTAGTCCAATTCAATCACTCACCAACAAAAATAAAACGAAAGCAATCATTTTGCAAATCAAATCGCAAAGAAAACAGTTGCGAACAAAAGCGGTTAGAACTAGTAACTAGTAATAGTCGTTTTACAAACTAGTCGGTGTAAATAAAACAAGGAATCCAATCTCCAGGAGCTATCGCGCCGATGGATGGACCCGGGAAACTTAATTCCTGTGAGGCGTGAAGTGTTTCCACGATTCTGGTACAGTGTAAATTGACTTAGTAGGTTCAGGCTCATTATCTAAGTAACAAGTAGAAAAAAAATATACATCCGAATTGAGAACTCCTCCTTTTTTTGAAGTCGGTTAATAAAACAGGCAGGCATGTTATAAATTCAAGAAAAAGCAATTCATATTCCAAGATCTTTAACAACAACGCCGATGGAGATAAATGTAATACTAACAAAGGTACTTAAGTAACTATGTACCTTTCATAGTAAGTACTTAAATAAGTAGCGAAATGGCTGGTTTTATGGCTACTTACGACGAATATAACATAGAGAATATACGAGTATGTAGCAGGTAGCAGAGCAGGAAGGCGCTGGACGCAGGCCGCTGCCAATAGATCAACATGGAAATCATTGGGGGTCTAAGTTAAGCAGTGGATGTCCTATGGCTAAAATTATGATGATGATGATAATACTAGTATGTTACCTAGCTCTTCAAAATTTGCATTACCATCCTAACATTGGAAGAGTGAACCTACTGCGCTTACTATCTTTGGCACCGTCTTTGTTCTAACAATTGGATTTTTATCTCGTTACAGTTAAGCAAGTTTAGATAGAAAAAATTGTGTTAGATTGAGTATAACGTGCGTGTGCGTAGCAATTGTATTGAATTAATTGCGTAAACGAACGTTGGCGAAAATTCGATCTCAAAAACAGCGAAATTAGATCTCATTCCGAGCTTGATATGTTACTGAATAGATTTTTCCTGGAAATAAGATAAACGAACTTATTAATAATACTTCTTCATAATGTTCAGTAAATAGTGATAACTTTTTCTGTTTATCCGAAGTAATAAAAATACTTTTTTGAATTTTTTAGTGGTCATGCAATTAAAAAACAAACGCACTGTTTAAGCGTATTGACATTTTATGGTAGACTTAATTTCTAAATATGAAAATTACCGAAATTCCAACTTGTCCGACCTATATACAGATCTCCTGTACAAATCATTATAATATCCATAACAAGTAATTATATAATACAACAGCTAGGTACCTACTTAGATCCTTTTAAATGTTACTGCATAGCATAGGCTCGTATCATCAAACATCCAACAATATTTTTTACTAAGGGCCCTAATCGTTGCAGAGTACGCCACCCATCAGGCCGGCGTTTTTGCCAACCCTACATCACTCAGGTACAGTCAGCAATCAAAAACTTAGTAAAAATAACAAGGAGTTTCTAGCCTAACCGTTCCTAAAAAGAAAATCGGGCTGGCCATCACTTTCCATGAGGTGAGATGCAGGCGAAGAGCTTGTACGTTGTGGATAAAAAAAAGTTCATGAAAGCATACTGATCCATTAAAAGAGCGAAATAAATATTTTTTGTTTTATTGAATGTGTTATTAATGAATTATAAAAACATGACCGACCAATGTCGACATACAGAAACGTAGAAAATAAATTGGGATTGTGTTGTGTGAGAGTCGATGATATTTTATTTTCTACATTTGAAATAATAAACTCCAAAAGGCTTGTGACCACGGCTGCAACATAGCAGCCAAAACGTCAAGCCGTGAGTACATAATGTAACTCATTAATAAACGTCGCGTTAAGTCCCGTGTCTTTCTATTTTAGTCCAAAACACTGGTAACTCAAGTTCTATGTTCTTATAGGAATGTCCGTTCGTTCGTTTCAGCCGAAAGACGTCCACTGCTGGACAAAGGCCTCCCCCAAGGATTTCCACAAAGACCGGTCCTGCGCCGCTCGCATCCTAGACCCTCCCGCGACCTTCACCAGATGGTCGGTCCACCTAGTATAGTGATAGGAATGTGTTAAAATATAATGGCAAATAAGGATGCATTTATTGCTGTTGACTGTACAAGCAAAGAGGTATTAGTCCGCTAATCGCTACTAGTTTGCCTCATTAGGCAGTAAGACCCTTCGCCTGCCCTCCGGCGATGCGAGTGTAGTGGCAATCACAACTTGATTAAACATGAGGATCGTTTCCAAATTGCTGTCTGTTTTTTTGGCTTAAACCATACAATAGATTGCAGAACATTAAGATCCTTTGATGATAAGTTGGATCTTTCCACTCAAAGGTTCTTTTATTCGTAGATGGGACTTACAAAGTGAAAAATCCATATTTGATTTCAATTTGGTTAAGATTCATATTACAGTACTGGCTTTTGCCCGCGGCTTCGCCCGCGTGAAATTTAGTTTGTCACAGATCGTCATAAATTACATGCCTATATGTTATTCTGGGTTATAAACAATAATACTGTAAAGTTTCATCAAAATCCGTTCATTAGTTTTTGCGTGAAAGAGTAACAAATATTCAGACATCCAGACATCCAAACAAACTTTCGAATTTTTTTTTTTTTTTTTGTTGAAGTGCTATCGGTTTGCACTTACTATCGGAGCTATATTAGTAAGATTGGCATGTTTAAAAGACACTTAGACTTAGACATTGTGTAAGACAGCTTAACATACTGTTGGATTTCAAAGCAACTAGGTACTATTCGAATTCCGGGCTGTAGCTAAGTGTTAGTAAAGTTATTGGTTGGCAACGAAAAACAAGAGCGGATTCAACGACATTAGCGGAATACAAACTTGCTACAAAAATATCGTTGGTACAAAATTAAGTTCGGTCATACAGAAACTTCTACGATCTCAAGTCCCAAATCGTTTGACTGGATGCAGTCTAAAATTCAACCCATTCGAATAAAGGCATGGCTGAAGTAATTTCCACACAATGCATCGAGTGTCGAGATGCTCAATGCGACCAATGGAGCAGCAAACCATTCTCAAATGGCAATTACGATTCGATTACTTTACGAATAGAAAGAAACTTAACTGATCACTTTTTTAAGTGTTTTGACGGCAGATTTAGTGAATTTATACATGAATAATACAAAATAACGTTAATGAACATATTTTCTGTATATTGGTGTAGATGTTATCTTTAAAATATATGTATTTTACAGTTAAAAGTAAGGTACAGATAAATTTATATTGGCGGCTACTAATTACAATATTTGGTTATTTTAGAACAAGATAGAACCATGTAAAATATCTGGGATTATTATTTTTAATTCGATTATGTAGGTACAGTTAATTTACCTACCTATGATCCACGTGCTGCGGAAAATATTGTGTATATTATAAAGCTGAAAGTCATGATATGAACCGATTTAGCAAAATGTCACAAGCTGATAACAATAGAAAGGGCAAGGTGTAACCTTAGCCTGTATTAGTACAATCGAAAGAGTAGTGGATCCAGCCCAAAGCGGACTTTACACAAATAGAACGTTCTGGCCAAGACCGTCTATTTGGGAACGTCTGGCATTGCTCTGACTAAATAAAGTTGTAAATGGATATAGTTTTTGGATTCAAATGCATTAAAACAGTTTAATGATGCTACGGTACCAACAATCACATAGGTATGTCGTTTTAGAGGCCTCGGGTTCTGTTTTATGATATGATTTAAATTCTATGTGATTACTAAAATCGTGCTCTTAGTTGGTTAGGGTATTGCATTCTTGAGTCGACTGATAGATCCCTAAGAAATTAGATTTCCGCACTTCGGAGGGTAGGTGGAACCTGTTGATCCAATAGTATAAGTAATCATATCAGACGCCAATGACGGCTTATGAATTCTGTCACTGTGTTATCATCTGTTGCTAAAAATGTATGGTAATCCCAAATGTCAGATATCACTCATATCAACAACAATAAATCATATCATGCAGGCCTGTCACGTGATTTGTTCCCCCAAAAGCATTTTCTAAATAGCGTGAAAGAAATACCGCAATTTCCTAACGCGTGAAAATGAAAGAACAAAGGGCCAAAGGGAGGGGGCCAAATCTTGCAATCCGACCCGGCCCAAGCATTACGATCAACTTAAATTGGAATACAAAGAGTCCGATGCGAGTTTATCATTCCCCCGCAATTGCTGTACGGTGAGAATTTGCATATATTACTGGTAAAGCCGGAGCCTGATTGACAGCGATGAGTTGGCTGAATTTTGCCCGCAACCGTATGATGGCTTGAAGGAATAATCCATTTTATATCATTTACATTTACGGGGATTTACCACACTAAAGCGGCGAATGATTTTTTACCCGACTGCGCGACGCTCTTTGCGTCAACTTCTTTAGTTTATACTTTTATACAGTGATCAGTCAGGGAGAGTTTCTTATTTCCAATGTTTTATTTTTTAAATTACTCATAATTATGTACACATGCCATGTTACTTTAATGTTTCAACTGCAAATCATGTTTTCAAATACCTCTAGGTATTTGTATCGGTGCTAAAAGTGACATAAGAAAAGCGTCGCTCTCACCCAAACCTCTCGCCCGAGGTTCCGCATTCGATCCCATCCCACATTCGCGTAAATATCCAATTACTTAGGAAAGCTCAGTTCTAACGAATATTCGAAGGCGTGTCGTTAGGACGATAATAAAGTGTATTGAGAAAGATAATCCCTGTAGCTGGATCATCGGGTCACAGTGGAAGGAGATACAGTGGGTTCAGTTCCCAACACCACGTTGGTGTTGGTAATAACTAAAGCCTGATCTCCGAGCACGTAGAATTTAGTCCAATGACCCCAAGCTACCCATCTTTATCGCTCGCGTGTAATTATGTTGCTGTCGCGCTCGCACACTCACTGAGGGCGCCCGTCGCACAGTCGCGACAGGAACATAATTACGCACCAGCGATAAGGATGGGTAGTTTAAGGTCATTGGACGAAATCACACATGCTCGGCGACCAGACTATAACTATTGCATCTGTGTCGCATGCGATTTGTGGGAGGGGCGGTTCTTTTTGCATTTGTTTGTTACTATAACACAGCCGGTGCGTGCGGGTAGTGTGTGTGATAGTGTAGTTGGACTTTGCCGGCGTCACTGGGCGGAGATTTTAAGCTAAGTAATTTTATCTTTTTAATATCCAATTATTTATATCCGCAAAGTAACGCCTGATGCTATGAATTATTGGAACTGTATTTGCCTCTCTCTCTTACATTATTAACCATATTGAATGACTGAAAAGAGTTAATAAATTAACGAAATCTTTGTCCAAAAATGCGATATTCTCAAAAATAATAAAGAAAGTAATACCCAGACATGACCGCTCCACGACGCGACAATAGGTGGCATCTAATCTCAGAATTGATTGCGCTTGTAGGCCTACCCTACTGTTTTATATGATAAGCTTCAAGCAAGCATACACCAAGCTTAAAATGACGAATACCCTATTATGAAGATACGCTTTCGCGGACTGTAAGCCTTACACGCTCACCGTGTCTCGTCGCATTACATTAAGGCTGAGTTGCACCATCTTATTTTAACTTTGACAAACGTAAAAAATGTGTCAAACTCCATACAAAAACACCAGTTATCGTCATAGTTACGGTCAAAGATATGTGGTGCAACTTAGCCTAAAATTTGTCTTTGGCACCGCGTTACTGTGTCTATCGCCAGTAGGTTTATATTCCTTCAACACTAGGGATTTATTTATTTCGCGCAATCCTCCGTGGAATCCTGATGAGAATTTCTTTTATCTTATTCTTGCAGGCATTTTTTGTGGGACTGAATACTTACTGGCTATGCTTGTTTTACATTATTATTACTGTAACTATGTATTACAATTTATAAACATTCTAATTATCAAAAATATTGCATTTATTAATGACAAGAATTCGTGGCAGTACCTACCTTCTTACCTACCAAGCATAGCATATTGTACATTACTTATTATAATTATAGCAAATCATACTTAGATACTTTAAAACGTTTTTATATCGTGAGAAACATACATTTTTAATTTCATCAAGTCATCGTTTGTCTACATGTTTTTTACCATTTGCATACAAAATAGCAATCGGCGAAGCGATATCGACTTTTCCGTGGCAGGCGCTGGTTGCCACGATGACTCATACGAGGTTCACGGTACATTCTAAAATCAATACTCCGTTTGTGACTACCTACAGGTTTTCTACATTTTGTATTGTACGGCTATACCATAGCTAACCTTTTCCTACTAATATTATAATCTAATGACAGTTTAACTTTCCCCCGGGACAAACTTGACCTCCACTGGTGGGGTTTTTTTTGGCAGTCAAACTGTAGAACCTGGCTACCCAGGAGTTGCAGCGGTGGGAACGAGAGGTGGCCCAAACCACTAGACGGATCGGGCTGAAATTTGGCATGCAGGTAGATGTTATGACGTAGGCATCCGCTAAGAAAGGATTTTACGAAACTCCACCCGGCCTAAGGGGGGAAAACGGGATCCAAGCGTACGAAGTCGCGGGCGGCCGCTAGTTATGCTATAAATAGAAAACTATGTACTGGATTCGGAATAGGAAAATGAACATTATTTTGTCTGTATCTATCTACTACGCTCAATCACTTTTTGCAAGTCGATATATCATCTCCATAGAGACACAGATGGGTATCCCTAGAGAATTATGTATCTCATATTAGATAGTAAGTAGGATTTCTGGAAATTCTTATTAGTAGGTAATCTACGCAACTTTTGTTCCAATCCTGAACATATATCAGTACTTTTTACGTATGTTTAGAGCTAGGAAACGATCCAGTATAATTCTGAAGAAGTACCAGAAATGTTTCGAAAATTGATAAGACCATTCCAAACTGCTGAAATGGCTCGTTAAAAAGATTTCATGCTAAAATGATGGTTCATAAAATCATGATGGTAATATTATAACATAAGAACGTGCTATCTGTTTTATTGTTTTGTTAGGAGTGGGGTTATAATAATTTTATTACTGTAAAATTATTATAACCCCACTCCTGGTCGCCATATTTAGGTGGGTCAGCCACCTAAATATGGCGACCAGGCTGACCTGCGATAAAGTACAAAGTATTAAACTACATATTTGTTGATGTATCGCCCTTTGTTACTTAATGAATTTTAAGTACGATACGGCGACTTCGGTTACAAAATATACTGGTGCTCATCACATAACTCGTTTATTTGTCCCATTCACGACTCGAACCCGCATCGTAGCTGGTATCAGTGTAGGTATACGAGTAGTTCCGTATGCGAAGTCCGTTCAATCTCTCTGGCGTATTATAATATATAACTTGATTCACTCACTCGATATTTTACCGACAACTTTATCGCAGGCCCCTATCGCAAAATATCGAGTTCCTAGAAAGCAAGTCACAGAAAATACTAGAAAATCTAGTTTCCACTAATTGAAATGTCGAACCATCACTGATAGCGCCATCTTGCGGGCGAGTGGCGTTCGACTGAGCTATTTTAGGCTAAGGTCACAAACTAGACTGAGTTCGGAGTTGTTTATTATTTATGTACTATTTAAGAATGTAATAGAAGCTCTAAATTACTAATGGAATCGATCGTGGAGGTTGATTGTAATACAATTCGTCAGGTGACTTACTCGTAAGTCTAAACCTTGAGTCTAATTTTTCCACCATTTTATAGTAGATAGAAAGTTTGGTTTGAACTTACAACTTTGAGAAGGGAAATCAATATTATTATAACTGAGGCAGTTTCTTTTTTTTTAAGCAAATATTTATGAATTGCAAGCCAGGGGAATACAATAAATTGACATCGACTTGACGTGACTTACCTACAGCGACGTTTGAAGTAAAAAAGGCAGTATAGCGAGTGTATTCCTAGCTTTAGAACAGATGCGCTACCGATTCGTTGCGAATAGTTTTTATTTCAAGCTACGGGGAACTCGATAAGATTTGGTTGACCTGTCGGTGAACAGTCGGTGTCTTTATAAGTACCAAAGGTTACTCTTGACTGGACATTTTCAATGCAGTATTTCTTACTTTTGTTAAAAATTTCATAAGGTCACATGGGAACTTTAGTAAAGTGAAGTGATCTAAAAGATTACCATACACAAAGAGAAAGAGAGAGAGAACAATATCTCCTTTTTCATCAAGCCGAGATGAATGAGTGGCACTAAACCCAATAGTTGATGGCAGTACAATGACGTCATAGATCTCAGACTGTGTAATTATGAATCCATGCAGGGGATTGAAAAGACTGTATGTACCCATGTCTTGCCTGCTTGTATATCTTTTTTTTTTTCAAATAAAAACAATTCTATTCTATTCTAAATGTCCCAAAATGTAATGCACAATTACACACGTTCAAATAGCTTCTTTGCACATACACCTGTTAATATTAGGACAGTCCACATAATCGGAGGCTCTGCCAAAACCAGTGTTCCGCCCCAGTTAACGATACTGAAACGCGGCCGTGTCGGTACAATGCAGCGGATTGGTTCTGTTTGCTTCCCGTTAAGCTTCCATTAAATTTACACTATTGGGATGATAGAGTGGTATCAGTGAGTTTAATACGGGATTTAGTAAAATAGAGAGAGAATGGTTTGAGATCTAATAAAACGCAATTTAATACACCAGAATTAAATACACCGGTAGAGAACATATTTAGCAAAAATATATTTTGATACCAGCGATTTCCGAAAACATAAAGAGGGCAGTATGGCAAAAAAGTATTAAAAAGTTAATAAATGCAAAAAGCATTCAACCAGCAGGTAGCCGCTCAAACTATATGTAATGTACAGTTCCTATATTTGTAAAAAAATATTGATTTAAGTTAAACAAACACTCAAGTTCAGCATTGTTGCATCTTATATAATTTCAATAATTAGTGCTATTTTAGGGGAAAGTAGTACGAGTTGATCCCCTGGGGTAAGATGATCTTTCGCGATTGTGCTGAAACCACTAACGTCATTTAGTTTCTTTCACTGGTAAAACATAGCTCTGGACACATCCACGCCTCAGTCAAATCGTAATGGTGGCGTGAGCGATACATCGAATTTGACGAGAAAAAAGAAAAATTGTGTACTTCTGATCTAAAATAGGCATGACTTTGAGCTTATGTTACTTTTATTCAAACAATGTTAAATGTAATTACTGTTGTCGTTAGGCTTTCTATTATGTTTAATTTTAATATTTTGGCCATAAAAACGTAGCCGCGTACTTGTAGAATATTTTAGCAAATATTTAACAAAAAGTAGTACTTGGGTCAAGATGATCCCTTCTTATATGTACGAGATGATCCCTGGGAATTAAAACAAAAAAGTCAATGGAGTAGGTAAAGGGAAGTGAAATAAAAGAAAGAGAACTTCATATAACTCACCTGAGTCTGAAGGAGATGATACTGAGTGGCTGTACTGAACAGAAAAGTTTTCAAGCGATACCAAGGGTGAAGGATGGATAAAATGTTATGCATGTGGAAAATGGGGCCATAAAGCATGTGCTGGGGTAGAAGGTGATGAAGCAGGTGAATTTATTTGTGATATATTCAACACAGCTCCAGCCAAAAAGCGTTTCAATTATTTAAACGCTTTTTAGCAGGTACTAAAAAATAATCAGTTATTTTCGTTATTTAATTCGTAAATGTTTTTCTTTTCTAACTTTTTAACGATTTGTTCGCATAATTAGGTACTCCGAAAGGAATATAACCAGAAAAGAATAGATCATAGAACAGAATCATAGGGATCATCTTACCCCTACCTGGGGGATCATCTTACCCACAGGGGTGTACAAGATGATCACTTTGTAAGGTTTTGCAAAAAATGAAATATTTTAATGAAACCTCAATTAATTTTTGGATTTGAGTATAAGGAAAGTTGGATAGATAAATATACTAGTAGTAATCGTCTTTATTTTTGGTTCACCTTGAAAAATATGTATTTTACAGCGATTTCCGCTTAAGGGGATCATCTCGTACTACTTTCCCCTACTTATGAAACATTCTTATATGTATTCTATGACAGCTGTTCTAAAAATAAAAACAGATAACTCGCGCTCCTCATTACCAAGGATCCTAATTCATAACTACAAGGACGAATAACAATATGGAATCTCCAGAATCTAGGAGGGTTTATAAAATAAAACACCAGTGTTATAGCTGAGATTGCTTCCAAAACACGGGAGGAGGGTTTAATTAACTTTTCCTAAATTTGTCAGCCCTCCAAAGAGGAGCATGCTTTAATCCTCCAGGTGTGTGTTACGACCTGCCCCAAATATTACCCTTTTGAATTTTTAAACCTGCACCGGATTTTGTAATTTGGCATTTGGAAAATTGCTCCGGTTATGATCACTGACATTTGAGAATGACGTTTTCATATTTTCATTTGATAACTATTGGGAATTTGCGACTTTCAGTTAATAACTGCAACTATTTATTATTATAATAATGCAGATAAATTGTATATCTACAAGTAAGTTAGTAATTAGAAAAATATTTTGTAATTTGCTACATCATAAGTTAAATCTTGATTAACTGAAAGGCAGGTTAATTTTTGGTTAACTCTTATGTAAAAGCAAAATGAACCTTAATATTTTCATATCGAATTAACTGAATGTTTCTTATCGTCGTAGTACACGTTATAAAAGGTACTCGTACATAACAAAATGTTTCAAACTTTATACAAATTATCAACTTTAACTGACCCTTTCTTACGTCGATCATGGTATGATTAATAAATCGCCATCGATTGTTGTGGCCCGTTGCTATGGCTGCGGGCAAGTTAGCCTTGACGTGTTTGAACTGGAGGGTGTGTGGTACAGTCACGAGCACTGACATGTATAAAATGCGTAATTTATGCCGCTGTAATAAGGCCTAAATTCCTATGAAAATATATGTATATTCCTGTACCTTTTGTGGTGGGTGGTGTAATTTATTTTGTATGATATGAACCCAATCGAACGTGTAACATAATCTGATATTCAAAAGAGAAAATGTTCCATAATTACTTTTCCAAAATATAATGTAAAAGAAACCGCCGACTGAATTTACGCAAAAGATTTTATTTGACAACGTGGAGTACGTTATTGAATGTTTCGAAGTCTAATTTTATGTGTACGAACATGAAAGATTTTTCCTTATTCTTATTACGAGATAGGCGTCAAACCTTACTTTAATTGAATTTGATTTTGAATTAATAAAAACTTATTGGAACATTCTTATAAGCTACCTGCAGAATATAGAGTTAAGAGTTCCCATTATGTACGTCGCTGCACCGAACATAATGATGGCCATATCTTTTGTAATAAAAAATCTACCAGTTCGACTTTCCGTTCAAAAGAAAATTCATGAAAAAAATCACAACATTAAAGTTCTACACGAATTTAGAGACGAACTAATTAAAAGTTTTAGGCTGGCTTACATATTCTTAATGCATTATTCATGTAACGTCGTAGTCCTTCGTAGTTCTGTTACAAAATTCTTTTCTTTAATAGACTTTGAAAATTTTCTACTTCCTAAGAGTCAAACGCACGTATTTACAAATGATGCTTGCTTAAGTAAAGCAGCAAATAGAACGTACAGCAGCGTTGAATAGAGCTTTGTGATTGGTTCATATGTCAACCTGTGCGCACTGTGAGACCTCATAGTAATGTTTGAATAGAGCTCTGTGATTGGTTCGTGTGTCACCCTGTGCGTCCACGCGCACTGTGAGACCTCATAGTAATGTTTGTTAAAAAGAGCGAAAGTCGCTTCACGCACGCCAAATCACCCGTAGCGTTTACGTAACTGTAACGTCGTAGCGTTGTAGTCCTTTACGTGATTGTAACGCCCTAGCATCGTAGTCCTGCTACGAAAAATTACAATATCATAAACCTAAAATGGTACTTACTAAGTGCGATATTCGCTTGCTTGTTTCGGTCTAGCTGGCCCCGTAGCGCGCGTAGCCGCCGTAGCTTCAACTCCTGCGCTTCTACGCGTTCTCGTAGCCGCCTTAATCGCTCGCCTTCCACTGCCACCTGTAGCAAAATTAATATAATGTAAGGACACTAATCGAATAATGTATGTCATATAATTTAGCATCTATGTCGTTGAAAACGCGCGATTATACAATATTTTTTTCTTATCTGATTTAAACGGAAAATACAATTTATTTCTGAAGAATCATTTACATCAAGTGAAAGTAATAAGTTTGTTCCTATAATATTCTTTTAAGTATTTAATATTGGTTGACAAAGTACCTACCTAATAAGTAAAATAGAAATACAGAAAGTAATTTCTATACTTACCCCTTATTAATAACACTTACACACTCGTTGAACGGTGTTTTAAAGTGAGGTTTAGTATGGAAATGTCATTTTAAAACAGTGTTCAATAAGTGTGTTACTTTTTATTAGTAAGGGGGCTAATGTATACTAACTTTGCAGTAGAAGCAAATACCAGCTCTACTATTTAGCACAGTATTCCTCATGAGAATCCTTCGAGAATCTAGATCTAGCTAAAATCTAGACTAAAACTAACAATTGAGGGGCCACTCGGACGCTAGAACCTTCGATTAAGGCTTGGTATTTCTTCTAAAGTAGGTATTTCGCGCTGTCAAAATCTGCGCGCGCAATTCTTCGCCGAAGACAGCGCGCCAAAGAGCTCCCGCCACAATTTCCAGCTACACAGTATAGAAATACGCAGTTGGTTAGGTTAGGTTGACTTCCTTCCCTTCAAGCGTCACACTCACAACACTTTCTAATACAAATCATATCCAAGTGATACAAATTAAAACACCTTTCAGACTTTTTGGGAATATATTCTAGAATCGAATAAATATAAAATGTAACTGAAGAAGTAAACACGGTTCAAAGTGGCCGTGGCGTCGCCCGACCTGCTGGAAGTTCTGCGCCGGCTTAAAGAATTTCAAGATTACGTCACCCGACCTATCGGTAGGCCCTTGGGAGCTTGTGCGATTGGAAAAACATTTTATGATAAGTTACTCTTAGTAGCGATTATTTAGAGCTTGGATAATAAATTATAGTTGTTGCAATTCACGAAGCTTTGCATGTGGTTAATAACATTAATCAGTACACGCATCAATTTTGTTCAGTCTCTTTGTTTATTAAATAAATAAAAATATCATACTAAAATTGCAGAAACATATTTGTTTGTATTGGTCTGGGTGTTTTCTTTCTATAATATGTATGACGTATGTACGGGGTACTATGAGCATCACACGCGGTTACCTGCGTACCTCTGTGCACTCATGGGAGTTTAAGCAGAGGTCCCTAGAGTTTGACTTTGAGCTTTGTTTATAGTCATTACGAAGCAGACTGATGGGAAACTGCACTGTCTTGAATTCGAAAGGGTAATTTGACGGTGTTAGGGGAATTCTAGGAATAAATACAGAGTCTCCTCATTGAGATTGAGACATTTCAATTTGAGATTTCACTTAACATTGAACACAATCTGACATGGAGTTTTCAAACACTTGTAAAAATAAAAAGTAATTAAATCAAAGGCACTAAGTAGTATTGATATCAACTTCGAAGAAAATGACTGCCAAAATTACTTTCTACCCGTTCCACACGTCTTTCATGAATTATATTAAGCTAAATTTCAAGTAGATCGAACCAAGGAATCACTTTGTCCCATACAAACTTTGCCCCCTTTTTTCACCCCCTTCATTTCATGACCCCATTTCGGAAAATCTTTTCTTATGAGATGCCTACGTCATACAAAGAACACACCTTCCAACTTTCAGGTCTCTACGATATCTGTCAGTCATTTAGGACAAAGCATTTTTATTAGTTATCCAATACTCTATCGTTCCAGGTATGTCATTGACAGGAGGGCGCTACTATCTTAATGGGTTATTCATTAGTCCCAACTTTATGCCACTTGACATTTCAGAATCGTTTGACTTTAGATACCTAATAGAAGCGATTTGATATTCGGAGTCTTTGAATGAAATCAAGTTCTGAAATAACTTGAGGTGTCGTATCCGATCAAGCTTTTCATTGCAGGACAGTTAAATAGTTTTATTATTAGTTTCTTTTCTAAGTCTTAATTTTTCAGATTAGGTAAAGGCTCCATGAGAGCAAAATTTAGCTTTATAATAGTTTTTAATTTTTTTCTTGAAATATTTGACGTCTTGTATTCTCTCGTTAATATAGGTCCACACAAATAAAGAATGTTTTTATTCTTTTTTTTATTTTAAATATTTCACAATCCAAACTAATATTTACTGTAAGTAAATGCTAAATAGTAAATATTAGTTTGGATTGTGAAATATCCTACTAATATTATAAAGGCGAAAGTTTGGATGTCTGGATGTCATGATGTCTGGATGTTTGTTACTCTTTCACGCAAAAACTGATTTCTGTTAAACATTTCATGTAAAATTTGTCCAGTTATAACTCTATTTACATCTGCATCTGTAAGCAAGGATTCATGTTCTCCAGCCCAGATGCCGAGTAAACAGAAGCGTCTTTCAGTGACGTGCAGCTGCCCCTATATTTGACCCACTGACCTATTTTTTTATTATTTATTTGTGTAAGTGTGCTCTTCTAAAGAGTGTAAGTCGATTGTATGTACCTACCTACAAGGTACTATTAAAATGTAATTTTAACTTATTGCTTTTGTCTCATATTTGAGGAATGTACTATGTATCATGAGTAGAGTCTTAGTTTAAAAGGATGCCAACGATTTAAATTTCAATAGGTAGACAAAATTCATAATTCTTAATTATCAAAAATTTTAGCTTTCTCCAGTAACACTGATATTATTATACTGTGACTCATCAAAGTCATCATTGTCAAAAATATTGACAAATTGCGAACTGTCACGTGCATAAAACTGACACGCGTCCGACCTCCGTAAGCGCCACCGCGCGACTGATTGAGATTGTCCAAGCCGTCATGGGCGATTTTTTCCACATTTTTTAACATAGTAACTAAATAAGACGCAATATAAAAATTTCATCCGTTAAAAACCCTCAAGTTATTTCTGAACTTTAGTTTAGTAAAAGATCCAGAATCTCAAATCGCTTATTTTAAAAATAAAACCATAAATAGAAAACGAATAGAGGTAACTTTGGGAATTTATTCTATCGAGTCAACTTCATCAAATCGTGTTTCCATCCGTTAATAGCCCTAGAAAATATCCTTAACTATGCCCAAAAAAAATCTTAGCCTTTAATTTTACTGTTTAGTACCTCAAAAATGAAAAATGAAAACCTCATTTTCGCCATTTTCTCTGCTACCCGGCCTTAAACAAGCTTTGTGCTGCACAAACAAACAAACGCAGCGTCGTTTAGTTGCACATTCGATTCCTGCATCGTGCACTGTTGCAAAGAGCTGATATTTACACACTCGCTTGTCTGGTTTAATTTAGCTATACAGTAACTACAGTACAAACTATGTACGGCAAGATATTATAAGACAATATCTATACTAATATTATAAATGCGAATGTTACGCTGTCTGTCTGTCTGTCTGTCTTGCTTTCACGCCTAAACCACTAAACCGATTTTGATGAATTATTGGCATAGAGGTAGTTTGAGTCCCGAGAAAGAACATAGGATAGTTTTTATTCCGGTTCTTAAAACAGGGACGCGCGCGATCAAGTTTTTCTTTAATAGACAAAATTACAAAGCCGCGGGCGGAAAGCTAGTATTTTTTAATATACATCACTTTATACTATCTGATACTTTAAATTGAATAACTGATAAAGCTCGTAGCTTTGCATTTAGATTTTTTAATATTATAGCAGAAACCCTTTCATTCGTTACATTACACGATAATTTTTCATGTTTCCAAGTGAATGCGCAAAATTTAATCTTTCTACACACAGCGCGTAAGCCTTCAGGTCACCGAACGTAACCTGTGTATTCAAGTCTCGTTAGGTTCGTATTACACGCTCAAAACTCGATTAAATGTCTCCCATCATCATCATCACCTTAGCCACAGGACGTCCACTGCTGAACATAGGCCTACCCCAATGATTTCCACATCGCCCGGTTGGTAGCGACATACATTCTAAAAGGAACTCCCATGCAAAATTTTGCACCTGTAGTTTCTGAGATTTCGTGATGGGTGAGTCAGTTAATCAGTGACCTTTTGCTTTTATAGATATACATAGATTACAGACCATAGATAGACATCTGGTATTATGGTGATCCCATTTCATCTACTTGTACAGAAGAACCCTAGAAATAAATAGCTGAGTAGTAGATAAAAGAAAACTTAACATTTAACCAAGCCTTCCAAGCCGACGCCGTCTGAATCGACAAAAAGTCGCCAAACAAGGTTTGTCACGGACCAGCCTGCGGAATTCTTAAGAGAAATTGTAAGCAGATAAGAAAGGAAAAAATTAAATTTCCCCGTTTGTGGTAAAGCCTTTGTCACACTGAAAGAGATGGACCAAATAAATACGACTATTATGAATCAAAGTCGTATAATCCAATATGAATCGTTTTTATTGTTATGATATTATTCACACCCAATGTTGATAATTTGCTGGAAAACTCAGTAACTTCAGTACTCAGTCTTGTACTGATTACAAAGAATTCGTATTTTGGAGAGCATTAAGTTAACTAAAGCCGAATCTTATCCCTAAGCGGCTCATCATCTATACCTATATCTATTATATAAAAGAAAGTCGTGTTAGTTACTCCACTTATAACTCAAGAACGGCTGAACTGATTTAGCTGAAAATTGTCAGGGAGGTAGTTTAGAGCCAGGAGAAGGATATAGGATACTTTTTATCCCGTTATTTATTGCCATTAAGGCGGAACAAAGTTCGCCGGGTCAGCTAGTTAGATATAAATCAGTTTTGTCTGTTCAACAAGAGATTTCATATTTTCAAATTCCTTTATCCCGAGTGTCACAGCCTAAATTAAAGAAGATTGTAAGTTTTCATCGCTCCGCATATCTTCAGCGGTGGTTCATAGCTTTTACCCAAAGGATAGGCGTCGGGCCAGGGCCACCTAATGCGATATTTATCGCCAGCCCGAAAGGAACGAACTGGCCTCTTAATAAATAGGCCATAAAATAAACACAACAGCCAATCTCCGTGTTATTAAGATTTAATTTTTCGAGAGTAATTCGCAGCGGAAGCGGATTATTTTGATTTATTTACGCGACCTTTTTCCAAGAATAATATGTAGCCTGGGATCTGATTATAATTTATTTCAGGACTAATCCAGGGGCGGGATAAAAGCTGAATATTTTTATCAGACGGCGTCCTATGTCTGCTCAAATTAAAATTGGGATTAATTAACATTATTTTGGAGACGCACTGTTTTAAAAGTCAATTGTTTTGTGAAATATTCATAAAATACAATAAACACTCGTAGTGGGCTTGAAATTCGGTCTTCTATTCAACATTTATACGGGTTACATTCACAAGCGGTTTTGCTCTTCTAATTTTTTGTTTTTAATTTTGTTAATTTGAAGGAGATTATCTGTAGATTCCTACTCTGATAATTAAAAAGTAGTTAAATATTTTAAAGTATACACACAAACACTGAGCTTTTTATTAAGTAAAAAAGGTAAGAAACTTAAAAAAAAAGGATTATCAGGTATTAAAACGTTTCAATAAAACTACTAATGTTTATGATAAACAAAGAATACCACAATAATAATTTGACAACAAACATTTTGGTTAAATTTTAAAACTGATTATTTAGACAAATTCATGGTTTCTTAGAAAATCATGGCGGTTTGGCTTGAATAGAACAAAAGAAATAAATTATGAAGCGAACCATTTTCGTTGTAGCCGCAACAAAACTAGAGATGTCTAAGTATTGGTATCGATAGACTAAATAAAAAACTAAATGAAATCCGAAATTAAGATTTCCCAGCAAAATTAGACAGCCCAGAGGGTAAACAAGGTAGAATAACAATTTGATGGGACATAAATAAAATGAACTATCTTCTTCTTCTTCTTTTCAGCCAAATGACGTCCACTGCTGGACAAAGGCCTCCCCCAAGGTTTTCCACAATGAACGGTCCTGCGCTGCCCGCATCCAGGCTCTTCCCGCGACCTTTACCAGATCGTCGGTCCACCTAGTAGGAGGCCTGCCCACGCTACGTCTTCCAGCCCGTGGTCGCCACTCGAGAACTTTCCTGCCCCAACGGCCATCGTCTCTACGAGCTATGTGCCCCGCCCACTGCCACTTGATTTTAGCAATTCTGCGAGCTATGTCGGTTACTTTGGTTCTCCTGCGGATCTCCTCATTTCTGATTCGATCACGCAGGGAAACTCCGAGCATAGCCCGCTCCATCGCCCTTTGGGTGACCTTGAGCCTTCTTATGAGGCCCATAGTAAGCGACCACGTCTCAGATCCGTATACCATCACTGGCAACACGCATTGGTCAAATACTTTCGACTTAAGACACTACGGTATTTCGGACGTGAGTATATGGCGAAGCTTCCCGAACGCTGCCCATCCGAGTTGGATTCGACGATTGACCTCTTTCTCGAAGTTGGACCTACCTAACTGGACTGTTTGTCCCAGGTATACATAATTGTCAACAACTTCGAGTGTAGAGTCTCCAACCTTCAGAGGAGTGGGTGCAACACGGACATTAGACATGATTTTTGTCTTGTCCATGTTCATTCTGAGGCCCACTTGTTGAGAGGCTCTACTGAGGCCATCGAGCATTGTGCCTAGATCCTCCAAGGTCTCAGCCATGACTACGATATCGTCCGCGAATCGAAGGTGGGTGATGTACTCGCCGTTGATATTTATGCCAAATCCGTTCCAGTCCAGAAGCTTGAAGACATCTTCCAGGGCGGTGGTAAACAGTTTTGGAGATATGACGTCTCCCTGTCTTACCCCTCGCTGCAACTGGATAGGTTTCGAGTCCCGATCCTGGAGGCGGACCGACATTGTGGCGTTTTTGTACAAACCCCTTAACACTTCGATATATCGATAGTCAATTTGGCACCTTTGGAGAGACTGTAGCACTGCCCAGGTCTCGACCGAATCGAAGGCTTTTTCATAATCCACAAACGCCAGGCAAAGTGGTTGATTATACTCCTCGGTCTTCTGTATAATCTGCCTTAGCGTATGTATGTGGTCTATGGTACTAAAGCCTTTTCGGAAACCGGCTTGTTCGGGAGGCTGGAAGTCGTCGAGCCTGCGAGCGAGACGATTCGTAATGACTCTCGAAAACAGCTTGTAGACATGGCTCAGAAGTGAGATGGGTCTATAATTCTTCAACAAGGTTTTGTCACCTTTTTTGAAGAAGAGTACCACCACACTTCTGTGCCATGTCGTAGGCGTTTTTCCTTCGAGGATGACGGAATTGAACAGCTTCTGAAGAGCCCTTAGTACCGGCGTTCCGCCTGCCTTCAAAAGCTCAGCCGTGATTCCATCATCACCCGGTGCCTTGTTGTTCTTCAGCTGTTTGAGAGCCATTCTAATCTCGTACAGACTGACGTCCGGGATATCTTCGGTATAGTGTCGGGTCAGTCTAGCTCTTGGGTCTTCGGCTAGATTTGTGACAGGTGCGCGTACAGTCGTGTATAATTGTCCGTAGAACTTCTCAACCTCTTCCAATATCTCCGGCCCCGACGAAATGGCTCTGCCATCCTCTGTCTTCAGCTTGGTCAGTTGACTTTGGCCAACAGACAGATCTCTTGCGAACACTTTAGAGCCTTTGTTTCGCTCAATCGCCTCTTTAATACGGTCTGTATTAAATTGGCGTAGGTCGCGAGTCAAAGACTTGGAGATCTGTCTGTTAAGGCGCCGATACTGAGCAGCATCTTCAGAGGACTGCAAAACCAAGTTCCGTCTCTCTTCCATGAGTTGATTGGTGAGGTCAGAGATCTTTTTGGTTCCTTTTGAACGACGGGTTTTAAAGAACTTAGACCCAGTCGTTTGGACAATTTCCACGAACCTGTCATTGTATTCGTCCACATTTTCGCAGTCTCCTAGGCATTCGAAACGATTTTGCAACTCGAGCTGAAAACTTTCGGGGTTTTGGAGTTGGATGGGCGCTGGGCGGAGCGTAGACTTCATCAGTCGACATCTCTCGAGCTTGGGTCTGATATTCAATGTGCCTCTTACCATTCGGTGATCGCTTCCTGTTTTGACCGAATTGATCACAGAGACATCATTGAATATATGCTTCTTCGTCGACAAGATGAAGTCTATCTCATTTTTTGTAGCGCCATTGGGATGCAGCCATGTCCACTTTCGCTGTTTTGGCTTTCTGAAGAAGGAGTTCATCATAAAGAGGCCCTCCTTCTCCATAAAGCCAGCCAGCAGTTGGCCACGTGCGTTCCTCTCTCCATACCCAAATTGCCCCACTTTCGGCTCATTATCGCTTCGTTTACCTAGCCTCGCGTTGAAGTCCCCCATCACAACGGTAAAATGGGACCGGGAGCTATGTATGGCTCTGGAAATATCCTCATACATAGTCTCCACTTCGTCGTCGGGGTGTTCCGTGGTCGGTGCGTATACCTGTATGACCTTCAGCGAATACCGTTTGGTGATTCTGAGTATCAGGTACGCTACCCTCGCCGAAACACTCTCGATCTGGACCAAGTTGTTGACAAGGGACTTGTGGACGATAAACCCGACACCACCCTGGGACTGCTGGTCGCCCTCCCGGTTATAGAGCAGGTTTCCGGATTTGAGAATTATGGTGTCCTCTCCCTCTCTTCGGACTTCACATAATCCTACGATATCCCACCGTAACCTGCTCAATTCTTCCTCGAGTTCCATTAGCTTCACGTCTGTACGCAGTGTGCGAGCGTTATAGGTTGCCAGGGCCAGAGGTCGTCGGTGTTGGTAGCTTGGCATCCCCCGGGGATTCTTCGCACCCCTTGCCCCACCGTTACCGTGACCGCTACCGTGGTCCGGGATAGTGGGGCCGCCGGGGACTAGGGGCCGTTTTTTTGTTGAAAATGAACTATGCACATTATTAATTACTCTAATCTAATGTTATTATCAAAATCTATGACTCCGTTTATTACTCGTGCTTATCATGATAATATTTTTTGTAACTACACCTGGTTACAAAATATATGTTATAATGTGACTGGTACTTTGTAAAGGAAAACTGGATATTTTTAGACATTTTAGTTGACACAAAATTTTTACTTATCGATATTCAGCTTTAGATGGACAACACTAACGGCACAGCTTTAACCCTTAACCACTGACGTGTCATTTTGTTACACTAACACTGACGTACGTACGGCATACGTACGTAACTTTGAAGACCTCCTGATGTATCAATAGAGTGTAACTTTGGTGAAATTTGAATTTAAATGATTTACACATGTTTATAATAAACAGAAATAGTAAAAAATACATAGTAACACTAATAGAATAGTATGATATTGGTGAAATCTTCCAGATGTAATAAAAGTTACACAGGCATTTTTTTAAAATCAACACAAAAATATTCGATAACACTAGGAACTTCTATTTTTGCCATATTAAAGATTAAGAACAGTTTTAATCAGGAAAAAATCACAATAGCAATTATTCACAAATTAAGTCACTTTTTAATACAGTTAATTTAGGAAGGCTATTTTCTATAGTCTTTCTTTGTTTGATGACCTGGTCACCAGTTTGCCGTGCTTCAAACTAGCTAGGAAATATGAAAATATGGTATAAAATCTTCAGAAGAAGTCAAATCCAAAGCCACGAACTAAAGCTCTTTCACCATTATGATGATTGTCCTCGAAAACCGCAACTAATATAAAAATTTTCATCCACTGGATTTTTTGCTAATTTCTTCGTCATTTGTAATAATTTTTGGCGTAAATAAGGTTTTTTATATAAAGACGGCCAAGTAAATAAATTAGACTGCTAACAATTTATTTTATCTATGAACCAACATACAAAAGCGATGTTTAAAAGTTACACTAACACTGACGTTACGTACCACATACGTCGGGTGGTCTAGCTCTCCTACTTAGGGACGTGCTACCCATCTATTTTCTCTCGTCGCACACGCATCTCTGGCCACTAGGAAACTACCAAAAAGGACACGCAAAAATTCGCGCACAAAATGAAGTTTTGAACGAAAAACCGTTTGACCGACGTACCACGTACGTACGTCAGTGGTTAAGGGTTAATGAAATAAGGATTCCTGGGGCAACTGAAATATTCCGATCGAATGTGCTTTGATGTCCGTTCCTTTTGAATTAATTAGAGTTGTATCTCGTTAATTATTAAAATTATCGTACTGTTTTAAGCCTATGTTACACTGGCGTGAATGTCACGCTATGTGTAAGCTACGTGATACTTGCGTACAGATTGTCAGATAGTCGGCGCCAATAGAGCGGAGAAATGTTTTCAACTACCAATCAGATGTCTTTTTCTTCTTTCATTTTGGCCACGACTTGGTTTTCAGAACCATGATTTCGCCAATGTCACGTAATCAGTTTTGACAAAGTTACAGTTAGTTACAAAGTTACATTCAGATTGAATTAAACTAACAGAATAAAATCTGATTGGCTGTTCAAAACATTTCTCCGCTCTGCTCCACCTTCGTGGAATCTGGGTCTTAAAGCTCTATATTTTGCACTGGAGCTGCTTATTACTAAAGGAGATTACTTAAAATCTTTTTGTAATTCTAAACCAGGTTCTTCCCAATCTACATGCATAACATCGTTTCATCCACGGCCGTCTCTATTAAAACTACAAGCGAGAGTTGATCTTATAAATTAACAGCAGTCTGTAAATGAATCATGACACTATCATACTTAACGGTTACATCATAGAGTCGAGTGTTACTTGGCAAGTTTCAATTTTAGCTACAAATTGCAGTTTTGCCTATATAAATGGCTAGCTTTCAGGGGATCCTTCGAGGCTGGTGAGGTTTTAGTGAATTCACAGCTCCGTTTACATTGGTAGTCCAAAATTAGCAGCAGTAAGAGCGAATTTGATATAGCACTCATGCTACATTTTCGTTGGAATACTTGTGGTTAATTACAATGAAGGAAACCAGTTTATTTTACAGGTTGACTACAAAATTAAATATTAGTCATTTACTTACCTACATTATTTTATTTTTTACGAAAAAAAAATGATTTGTATAAATTTCGTTTTTTTTTCTGTAATCGTATTAAAGTTAGTCAATTGATTCGCCAACTAACGACGTTATACGTTTCCTTTGCTATACCAACAAATTTCTTTAGCGAGACACGTTTTGTAGCTAATATAGGCAATTGTACAGGTTCCGGATAAATCTTCTTCTTCCATCTTCAATCTTCCAGGTATCTCAGAAATGAAGTTGATTTAAATAAAGACGCATTAATTACAGAAACATTACTTATTACGGCAACACTTTTTACAGAAAGTCTATTTTAAACCTAATTTTCTTTTGCTAGTCTGGCAAAATTTACGTTCGAGACACTTTTTTAGCGTTAGACCCAATTTCGTGTTCCACAATATTTCACAAAAAATATTAATCCGCAAGTATCTCTTTTGGGAAATGACTTTTGTTATAAAGAATAGAATTTGTGGCTTAATAACAATATAATAACTTGAGGGCAAAAAGTTTTTTATTATAGCAAAGTTAATAGGAAATTTGAGTTATAATAACCTTGTATGTAAACATATTTTGTATGTTTAGGTAGCATATAGTAATAAACAAGATTGCTAAGTAGTTATGTATTACGTGCGAGCAGTAGCTATCTGTCTATAACTCTTTTACCTTTTTGCAATTAAACTGCTGCTGTACCAATTTAAGTAGAATTTAGTATAGAGATTGGAACCCGGAAAAACATAAAATAGCTAGCATCCTAGAGGAAAGATGTACAATATAAATTTTCTGAGACAGATCAATTCATGCAGGCCTAACCATGGGCTAAAGCTTGCTTCAAATATTTTAAAACATCGATTTGCCTTGACAACTATGAGTTCGTAACGGGAATTCCAGAGGAATTTATGGCGAGTGGGCGACGTCTTTGCTCAAATATTTCTTTGACATTCCTGTATTTTAAAACTGGCAAGATAACCGTCAAGTGGCCCACATTCCGGATCAAATTTCGTATCTTAGACAAAACCGTTACAAACGAAGGTAGAGACAAATTGCTCAAAGGGCGGCATGCGGGCGGACAGGGTTTAGAGTTAGTCGCGAACAGATGAATCAAATTCCGACTGTAATCACCAAACTAGGGCAGATTTATGCTCAGATAAGTTTAGTTTCTAACCCTAACCCTACTAGTAAAAATCGTCATCTTATTTAAAAGACATTGGCTAAAAGGCTCAAGAGCAGAGGGACTGAAACGTGGGAATAGTTTTATCTTACGGGTGGCAGGAATAGTTCAGTTTTACAGAGGTGGGTATTACCACAACAGGACTATTGTCCTGTTTTAAAGAATCATGTCTTCAGTATCGTAACTTACAGAGTCCTCTCTTGCAGAGTCCTGTCTTACAGAGTCCTGTCTTACAGAGTCCTGTCTTACAGAGTCCTGTCTTACAGAGTCCTGTCTTACAGAGTCCTGTCTTACAGAGTCCTGTCTTACAAAGCCCAGTCTTACATAGTCCAGTTTTATATAGTCCTGCCTTACAGAGTTCTATTTTAAGGAGTCTTGTTTTAAACAGAGTCCAGTTTTACAGCGCACTGTCACACAGAGTCCTGTTATACAGAATCCTATTTTAAAGAGTCCTGTTTTACAGAGTCCTATTTTACAAAGGCCTGTCTTACAGAGTCCTGTTTTGCAAAGTCCTGCCTTACAGTCTTGTTTTAAACAGAGTCCAGTTTTACAGAGTCCTGTCTTACAGAGTCCTGTCTTACAGATTCCTGTATTACAGAGTCCTGTCTTACAGAGTCCTGCCTTACAGTCTTGTTTTAAACAGAGTCCAGTTTCACAGAGCCCTGTCTTACAGAGTCCTGCCTTACAGTCTTGTTTTAAACAGAGTCCAGTTTCACAGAGCCCTGTCTTACAGAGTCCTAGAGTTGTTTTAAAAAGGTGGGAATCCCGTCTTACCTGGTGTTGCCTCGCCTCCTGCTGCTTCAAGTACCGCAACCTCTGCTCTTTAGCGCACAGCAGCTGGTGCTGCGTGTCGATCTGCTGCTGCTGGCGGAGTGCCATGGCGCGCAGCTCGCCCAGTGTCAGCTCCACCCCTTCCCCCAACTGTGGGCAAGGAGAAACGGGTCTGGTTAGAATGGTGGTTCTAGTGTGGTAGGGCCCAAAAGATAAACAGACATGTAAAGTGTGCATAAGTGCCACTAGTGGTAAAAAATGAATAAAATAATTTTGATTTTGTCAACTCCATCATTCCACACTCCAATGGCGTTGATTATATCGTGTGAGGTACCAGAGACAACTTTCAGTCAGACAGTCAGTTAAAGCTAGTTTTTGATCCTTAATAAATTACGAAATTAAATGTTATTACGAATGGAACAACCAAACAAGCACTAACTTTAAGTATTTTTTATTGCCAAGGAAAAAGTCAAGTAACTTTAAAATAGTCGTACGATCATCTTAACACAATTAAGCCAACGGCTGTAAAGTGAAACTTACGAATGTAAGTACGTAAACTGTTTAAAAATCACTGTTTAAAGTCTATCTACCTAACTAATTACACATTTAATTCATCTGTGTAAATTAAGTTACTGCACAGATAAGTCCAGTAACTTCTCGAGCAAATTAAACATTCAAAGAATGCACACAAACTTCAAGCCACAGTTATCTAAGAAATATACTTACGAGCAAAAGTATGGAATCACCCCTTTATGTTCCGAGCGGCCTTAAGAACTGAATGACTATGTATTGTATGTATCTATGGTATCAATTTTAAGTTTATAATATCTCCTTTAAAATGGTACCATTTTTATTGATCCTCTATTAGTCATTTAGTTCTTATGATCGCTCGGAATAATTAGGGTGATTCCATATTTTTGCTCGCGAGTGTAGAAAAACCCAGCTTATCTAAACTTCAGCCATCTTACTCTGAAACTAGCAGTACCTAGTATTCATACTTCCACGATTCAACGACGCCTGAAACTTGCGTAGTTTCAAAGAAATTCAGCGAGACTAAATTCAATGCAGCCCTATTTCTTTTTGCCTGCAAGCCACAGAAATTCTCAAGTAAAAGGCAAACGCGATTTAGCGTAGTTTAATCACATATTTCAGCACCTAAATCCAGCCATTAGTATAATTAGAAATTAGCATAGGCTGAGTTGCACCACCTTATTTTAACCGTGATTAAAAGCATAACCGGTGTTTTTGTATAGAGTTTGACAGACTTTTGTCGTTTGTTAATGTTAAATTGGTGTAACCCATCCTAAGTGTTAGGTAATAGCGCTTGCAAGCATTTATTTGCAGACATAGTAACATTAAAGTTGTGCTCGATATTATTTAAGACGATATTTTTAAACGCGTGTAACTTTTCAGCGAGTAACATCGACTTTCGATCTCTTTCGAAATTTTTGACTCGGAAAGATTTGCGAACTTTTTCTATGTTTTTAAATTTCCCGCACACCGTTTCATCTTTTTTTCACGTTTCAATCTTCATAACGTCTCATTTTAGCCTCGTTGTATAGTCACAAGAGAACTAGATGCAGTAGTAACAGTTTCTAATAATACTAATCATTTAAATAAGATCTCAAATAAAAATTCCTCGAATCAGAAATGAGGAAATCCGTAAACGAACTAAAGTCGCTGACATAGCCCGACGGATTAGCAAGCTGAAGTGGCAATGGGCAGGGCACATAGTGCGCAGAACTGACGGCCGATGGGGCAGCAAGGTTCTGGAATGGAGGCCGCGTACCGGAAGGCGCAGCGTGGGACGTCCACCTACAAGGTGGACCGACGACATCGTAAAGGTAGCAGGGAAGCGCTGGATGCAGGCCGCTACCAATCGATCAATGTGGAAAGCATTAGGGGAGGCCTATGTTCAGCAGTGGACGTCCTATGGCTGACATGATGATGATGATGATGACAAATAAAAATAACATAGGAGCAAAAAGGGCTAGCGAAAAGAAGAAGTAGCAAAGAATGTTACAGATAAAATCTGAAACAAATGATTTTGTCAATTAGAAGACATCGCAATTAAACTTTAAAATAACAAATTACTCAATTTCTTTGAACCTTGTCATACGTCGTAACTTCAAATTCCATCGTTAGGTAAAAAGTACTTTAAATTCGGCATTCCAATCAACGCAAACGGCAGGCTATCGATCAGGTCCGACGTATGCAAATATTGAAACGACCTTCATCACACAGTGGGAACTGACGATCAGGTTTAAATCTGCCATTGCATGCATTAAAAGAAGTCTCGATGTTTATAGTCCTATGCCAATTAAAGCCACGATAGCCGAACAGTGAAGGGGTCAGACTAGCCGACTCGTGATCCGAGGAACGCGGGTTCGATCCCCGCCACCGCTGGACTATTGTGGTGAACCCACTTAACACAAGCATATTGAGCTTACCACGAGGGGTTAACGGGACTATTAGTAATTTGTATGTACAAAAAAATATATACATAAATTATAAACCTAAAAATACATACACTAGCTGATGCATCAAGCGTTGTTTTGCCACTTATGGTATAAAAAATTGCGTACGACCTAAAGCGTCACAATAAAAAGAAAGCCCACTGTTAATAACTTGTTTGTGACCAAATTCAAATATAGCATATTTCCATTCCCTTATTCACGTTACCACAAACCTAATTTCCTATGTAATAGCAATTTGCGACATGAAAAAAGACAAGAAAAACGCCCACGCGAAAAAGTTTAACGACTGCCGCGAAGTACGAATGCCCGCTTTGGTAAGAAATGAGGATCAGAAAAACCAGTAAACAAGGTAGCAGTAAGATAGGTAATGATGAAGATTAAGAGGAAGGTAGTGGATTCAAATCTCTTGCGAGGCAGTCGGTTTACTAATGTTTTGTTCTAAATTGTACGTTGCATAAACTACTTAAAAATAAACACCCATAGTTAATCCTTTTTGCAAGACGGTCGCTAAGAATACTATGTATAATAATTGAAACAATGCCGTACTGCTTTGGTCACCCTTAATCAAAGTTTTTCTCATAAAAGATGGCCTTCTCTTTTTCTTTTTTTGGAATGCAAGTAAAGCCTTCTGCTTATATCTATTGTGTCATTCAAGATGGTGTAGGTCACGTCAGAAGAAAAAGTTTATCAATTTTTCTGTGATACTCAATTGAAACTCCGAAAACTTGTGATGTACAACTTACAGACTATTGGGGCATCTTTTTCAGTTGTAATAAAGGCTATTTTACAAAAAATTGTAGTCTAATGTGCCAGCGTGTGTGTAATAAATCGTTCTACACCGCTAGGGACTGATACACCCCGTAAATTCTAGTTTTACTGAAATCACGAGTTACTAGCCGAACGGCTTGTGCTTTATTACAATTTGGATTTAGTTATTAAATTTTTAGCGTTTGGAGTCGCATCTCAAATCTCATTTTTTCAAGTTATTTATAATTTTCAAATTTGGATTTATCTTGAAATATGAACTTTAAGACGATTTACCTATGTTCAGTTTAAAATGGAATAGCTCTATGTTGAGATCAGCAGGATTTTATATTGTATCACCTATGACAAAAATGACCTTCAATGGAAGTAGTAAGTTATGTCAATATACTGAATGAAACTTAAACGATATGGAAATATTATTAACAACAGTTATTTATTTATTTAGGCTAAGTAGCACCAACTTCAACCGTAACTACACAATATGTCGCCCGTTTGGTGTAGTGGTTCGAAACGGTCTACTATTCCGGAGGTAGCGGGTTCGATTCCCGCACAGTACAAACATTTGTGTGCATGAACATATTTGTTTGTATTGGACTGGGTGTTTTCTATGTATAATAAGTATGTATTTACAAAAAAAAGTATTTAAGTATGTTTATATCCGTTGTCTAGTACCCATAGTACAAGCTTTGCTTAGTTTGGGACTAGAAGCGCAGTGTAAAATGTCTAAGGATATTTAAGGATTTATAACTATTAACTATAATAATAACCGGTTTTTTTTTGTATGGAGTTTGACAGATTTTTGATGTTTGTTAAAGTAATAGTAAGACGATGCAACTCAGTCATAATCTTTGATGCCATATAAATACATACGACAACTTAATGTCATAAGGCATTATCTGCCAGTCGACCTTCAGTTAATTAAATGAGACGTTTCTTTCTTTAATTCGACCAAAAGCAACAAGTTACACGTCCTTTATAATTCCTTCATTTCTACATCTAAGTTTCTCATAATAAGTTCAGTCAGTCCCTCTTCAAGGCGTTGCCCTCGGTCTTAATAAGTTTAGGTGTTCTTGAATTTCTTTTTTATTTCTCAGAATTCAGATCTTTTTGCTCACTTTTTGTTAATAACTTATTAAGTAAACGGGACACGTAGTTTTTCTTATTGTAGAGCTAATTATTTTTTCGCTAAATGAGGTCTTGACGCGAATTTTACCACATTATTAGGCCATTAAATAAATTGAATCTGATATTGTTCGTTCGTTTCAGCCAAATGACGTCCACTGCTGGACTGAATCTGATATTGTTATTTATGAATAACTAGCGGTCGCCAGCGACTTCGTACGCGTGGATCCCGTTTTACCCCCTTAGGGGTGGAGTTTCGTAAAATCCTTTCTTAGTGGATGCCTACGTCATAACATCTACCTGCATGCCAAATCGCACCCTTCCTGGAATAAGTACGCAAGTGAAAAATGCCAACTTTTCAGGAGCGTAAAAAAACTGTCCTAAAAATTTATTACCATTATTAAAAATATGTGTTATACATCAAAAGATAGCTAAAAATGTCTGTGAGGGGCCTATGTATTTATATATAAAACACACTTAATAGGTTTTGAGAAAAACTTAAAAAAGAGCGTTGCGTACTTATTCCGCGAAACATATTTAACACCTTGTTGTTGTAATTATGAATATTGCATTGTTGACATGTAAAGGAATACATGCTGTTTGGTATTATTGCAGATAACCACTTATTGGCGTTCAGATTTAGTCGTGCCAGGCCTGTTCATCTCCGCGAGTTTACATCGAAAACAAAACACGCACGATGGCCCACCTTCAGGATACTATTCGACAAGGCCTCACATACGAGCGAACATTGACTCACGCACGCGTATTCTTGTGCATGATGGAAGATAATAAAGAAATTGGTGTACTAAATACTGTGCAGTATTTAACTGCCTAAATAATAATAAAAACACAGAATGTACTTTTTTAAGTTGCCTCAAGACACTGAGAGGTAAATAAGTAGTTAATATTATTCATGATAATTCATGCTAAATCATGTATGGCGGAGGAAGCCATTTTCCGCAGTTTGGCACCTCACATCACAACATTTTACCGAAGACAGCCCTATAGCTTCGGCGCAGTGCCGATCACTGACGTTTGTCAACAAAATGGTGCTTGACTCTTGAGACAGGCTAAATTACACCATATTGTTAATGACATTGAGCATACATTTTTTTAAATACCTTTGCGAAGTAAAACTTCTGTACGTAGTACTTATTATTATTCTGTGGTCGTGCATTCAACGTGTAAGTGTAGTTTACGTAGTTTTTCCTCGAACTATTCGTATCGAAATAAATTCGTAAAAAGGATAACGTACTTTTACCTTGTGAAAAATTACATAACTTATGGTTGTATTTAAAATTATAGCTTTATTCAAAATCAAAAAGTTACAATATTTTTGCATAACTATATTATAATTTTCGAAAATTGCATTTTTAGGGAGAGACGAGCTATCAAAAGGACTAATGCCCGTTTTCACCATCAATCCCTAATTTGTAAGTGACTTCTATGGTGATACATAACAGGAATTTTGTTTTTATAGGGGTCACTTAAAAATTTGGGATTAATGGTGAAAACGGGCATAAAACTCATTTATTTTTGCAAGTAGGCTTTTATAAAGCACTTTTATAGTTTTACACTCCCCAGTATTAACCCAACCACTGCTTCAGGACATTTTTTTTTACGGAAGCGGTAGATAGATATTTTGTAAAGTTACCATTTAAAACAGAAAATCCACAATCACCATTTGCAGACACCAAACCGAGGAATGAACTGCCGTTTGCAGTATTTGCGGACCAATACGACCTAAAACCTTTAAGAGCAGACTCTAATACTTTAAAGACAATCAACGCACCTGTAACTCACCGAGAGCGGGTGTCTATGGGCGGCGGGTAAACACTTACCATCAGGTGATTCGTCTGCTCGTTTGCCTCCTTTCCCTTAAAAACCCAGAAACATAACCACTCAGGTCCGTTCAATTAGAAAGGAAGTTACAGAAATCACTAGACCTAAAAAAAGATTAACGAACACACAGATTTTTTTTATTAAAAAAGATACCTACCTGAAAAAGAAAAAGAAACAAGACTGACAGTATACTTACCTCATCATGCGGTCGTCTGGAATAATACGGAGACAACTCGCGCACGATTATAATATTTGATGCTTTGTGTTAAGGTTCGATTTATATTTCACTGAATAACGAACTGCTTGTAGGTTCCCAGCTGCAAGAAAACCCGAGAAATATTATAATGAGATGAAACGTGTTTGCTTCATAGATGACATTATGAAGATGGTCTTCAGATTTATGTGACAAAAAATGATTCGGATTACCGGAGTACCGATTTCTATAAAATAATAAAACAATATTTTTATATCAACGACCTTTTATCAGGAGTGGACTGGTCAATTGAAGCTATAATGCTATAATTTAATGAGAACTTACAGAGCAGATAATAATACATCTGATGTGACCATCCACCAGGTTACACTTCAGAGAATGTGCGAAGGAATTACTCGACCTAATTCCACCAGCCCCCTTCCATCATCAGACGCTGGTTAACGTATCATTCCTACATTGTCGACATTCCACCAGCTTGCACTAAGCGTTTCGATAAACTCTTTTATAATGCGAACAGGTCGCTGCCTGCTGCTGTCTCTCCTGAGCACTATACCGGACCTTATAGGCACTTACAGGTATCTATCATCTTATACTGCATCTCACTTAACATCACATGCAATTGCGGTCAAATACCTTTTGCTACCTAGTTCTGCGTTGAGTTTATGAAGTCAATAGAAGACAACAAAATATAAGCTAGTGCCAAAGTAGTTTTATGAACCTTGATGGAACAGTCCAAGCATTGGGTATTGAATGGAATTTGAGCACAGATTTCAATGCAATGTGAATATACCACAAAAAAACCAACCATGAAACGTAACATTTTATCTTATACATCTGATCAAACTTTTTGATCCCCTTGGCTGGAGCTTAGCGTTAAGTACAGTCATGGCTAAGATTCTAATGGAAATAGAATAGAAAGTATTTATTTGTTTCAAAACAATAACTTTGGCTGATAAAAAACTAGTAAGGATGGAAAGATAAGTAACTCATTAGAAAAAGATTGGATTAAGATACGGCAGGATTTGATTCACATTGACAAAATACAGATATAGGTTGGTATACTATCTATGTATAGATACAGAGAAAAAATACATCATCATCATTTCAGCCACAGGACGTCCACTGCTGAACATAGGCCTCCCCCAATGACTTCCACATCGCGCGGTTGGAAGCACATAGTACGCAGAACTGACGGCCGATGGGGCAGCAAGGTTATGGAGCGGAGGCCACGTACCGTAAAACGCAGCGTTAGGACATCCATCCACAAGGTGGTCCGACGACCTGATAAAGGTAGCGGGAAGGCGTTGGAAGCAGGCCGAGTAAAAATACAATATAATTAATTTAGCGATGCCTCTGTGAGTGCAATAAACTGCAGCCGTTCACTATCAACTAGATGAAGGATTTGAAACGAAATTAATTGCTAAAAAACTCAAGTGCTCTCTAAAAACTATTTTTTTTACCACGTCTTGAGCTATGTGGTGCTTTGAGTAAACTGGATGAAGCAAATGAGAAGAAGTAATGTGAAGAATACCAACCTCACAGATGTTCGAACACTGTGAACAGGTTTTTCTATTGTGATCGCCTAGCTGTCTGGAGAGACGAATAGGTGGAAATCTATTGTTGCAAACCGCGTCGTGGAGAAAGTCGAAAACGTTTATAATAATTAATACTATAATTCATAAGAAAGCTGATACAGCTCCACATTTTGGATTATCAAGGCGAAACCATTGGCGAGAAAATACGTGCACAGATGTTTCAATTGTGCTAAATTGAATGCTACTGCCAAAGTACAAATAATGGTAGATTTACCAGAACAGCAAGTATCTCAATCTAGACAATTCATGAACAAGGGAGACGATTTTGAAGGACCCTTTTAAATTTTGATGTCCAAGGGAACAAAACTATAGAAGCCTATAATATAGTGATATTTATTGTCTGCATGACTACAAAAGCTACCCACATTGAACTCGTTGGTGACATCACTTCCAAATCCTATAAGGTTCACACTCGATCAACCGGCGTGCAGCGATGGCGAACAATGCATTTAGGTCTGGTCGCCATCGCTGCACGCCAGCTGATCGCGCTGTGATCGCGTTGGTTTGGCCGAACCCTAAGTCTAATCGCCATCACTGCACGCCGGCTGATCGCTTGAGATTGCGTTGGTTTGGCTGAACCTATAAAGAAAGAAAGAACCGTATTTATTTGGTCCAAAACTTATAGGTGCTTTTATACGCTTTGTTGAAGAGTGGCCGGACCTGTGAAGCAACCAGGATAGGAACATTGTCTGAGCCAGGAGTTTCATAAGGCCTGGAAATAAATGCAATTTACTGGACAAATAGCGTCAACACTAGGATAGGCAATACATTCCAGTGGCAAGTACAATCTGTGGAGGACTGCGGAAGGTTGGAGTCCGGTCGATCAAGTACCACCTGAAAAGAATACAGTCAGTATTCCCTCATCGTACATACGAAAAGATGGCAACAGTTTTGAATCAGGTTGTTGCATTTTTAAACGTCTGACCATTACGAGTATGTCCTTTTGATTACAATAATCCTTAAAATACATATAAAAACTAGTGTTATTCTATAATTGGGGACACACCGATTGTTGCTTACTGCTCCAAAAGACGTATAGATACATACCTTGTCACGCTTGCAATACACGCATAAGCTGATAAATTAACTCATGCGGCTCTGGAAAGTTGAAAATTTATCACGATAACTACGATAACGATTCACTGAAGAGAGAGACAGAATTTAAAATGGATCTTGTACTCATAAAGACCGATAATTTTACCACGTGGTAAGTAATCATTGGGACGAATTTTTGATAAACACACAGTCTTACAGGGGTATTTAGTGCAAAAAGTAGTGGATTGGATACTTAAATGACTGAAACTAAGTTAATTTGTGCTTTGTTAATGACTTAATTACATCTAAATAAATGTATCAATATCGGTATAAAATACAACATCGCCAAAAGTTTCGCAAAATATTAGCAACTAGACTTGCACAAAGATATCTACGTAGAAAATAACGTATCAATTGTTATATATTATAATGCGAATAAAAGCTTCGTGGAAGAATTAGGCATCTAGACTTGCACAACATAATGTGCACAAAAGTTTCGTGGAAAAACTACGCAACTGAACTTGCACTACGATACCCACCAAATAATATCCTAAAATAAGTATGCAACAATAGATACGCGTAAATGTTTTTTAAAGTCTTCGTGGAAGATGTATGTCAATATTAATATGCTATTATTCATACGGAACTTTATTAAACAATTAAATGCAAATATATTTACTTCGTTTTTGCTATGGAAATTTAGATATTTTAATGTTGCAATATTTTACATATTTGTACATAATTTCTTCATTTTTAAGAGAAAAATTATGAAAAAAATTGACAATATGTATTACTTCCTTCTCGATTTTTTGGTGCAATAAAAAAAATATCGCACAAGTGGACTTGCATACTTCTTCCAGGGGGGGTGCGAAATTTCAGCCCAATCCGTCCAGTGGTTTGGGCTGTGCGTTGATAGATCACTATGTCAGTCAATCAGTCAGTCAGTCACCTTTGAGTTATATAATTTAGATAGTAGGTGTTTTAAGTTAGAAGTACCAAAAGCGATAATTTCTAAGTAAAGTTAGGCACTACCAAAAAGTATTTTCTCTGCCACTTTCTGTGGCCCACATTGCAATCAAACCTAGTACTGTCGACTCCATAATATTGGTTAGATTCCAATTAAATGATTCAATTTATCCAGCAATAACACAAGTTCACAGATTGGGAAATCCTCTCTTTATTGCAATAGATTAAATCAACTGAGATATTGCAGTTGCCAGAGATACTATTAAATGGAATAGAATAATCTTCAGTATCTAAAGATCTAGTTTCTGCAGCTTTTACTGCAGACTTCTTTTTAAAAGTCATAATATAAAAACATAAAATAGATAGTTTGTTACATCGAATACTTTATAAATAATTTTCTTTATCATTTTATCAATCATCAACATCATCATTTCAGCCATAGGACGTCCACTGCTGAACATAGGCCTCCCCTAATGCTTTCCACGTTTATCGATTGGTAGCGGCCTGCGTCCAGCGCCTCCCTGCTACCTTTACGATGTCGTCGGTCCACCTTGTAGGTGGACGTCCCACGCTGCGTTTTCCGGTACGCGGCCTCCATTCCAGAACCTTGCTGCCCCATCGGCCGTCAGTTCTGCGTACTATGTGCCCTGCCCAATCAATCACTGGCTCTCTTTTTTATCTCGAAAAACTGTCATAAGAGATTCTATAAGACCGCCTAAATTGTGCCATTTCATTTTTTTTCAGTTTTGTATGGTCTAAAATAAATAGTAGGTACCTACTTACCTACTTAATTTTTTTCTTCCTAAGTTTCTCACTTTGAGATCATAAAAGGTACTTTTTATATTTTTATCTTACCTACTATTCTCATACAAGCATTTCAAAGAAGCAGAAATACACTTCAATTCAGTGAAATAGCCCCACAAAAACCACATTAAAGGCATTTCAGAGCAAAGTGCACAAAAGCGGCATTAACATAACGTAACAGCCGAAATAGTCCCGTCCTAAAGAAATCCCGCATTTCCGCCGGGATTAACCGGCCAGTCCCGGGAGTCCCGGACGGGAGTGGCGCCCTCTGATAACACGGGGCTAGCCGCGGGTTGACACGAGTCCGTTGCTGAATTATTAATTCTGTCTCTAATTAATTAGTTAATTATTCGGACCTCTTATTGTGTGAACTGTTCCGAAAGTCTCAGAAAATGGATTCAGTTTTTTGACACGATTCGCTTCGACGTGCTTTTTGATTTGACGCATGGAAATTCTTGTGAATCAGGTCAGTCCGTTTGCTTTTATTAACAGTGTCAACAAACCTAACCATTAAAAATTCTACATGAAAATATGTAGGTAATTGTTTTCAAACAAATAAATTGAGCTAGACTGCGCGTTGCACCAACTTATTCTTCAAAATAAGATATTAAATAAACGCACGTCAAAAGCTACGCCATGGCGCAATTTTGAATTAAAGGTTATGCCAAACCACGATGGCGATGGCGATCAGCTTTAATGCATTGATCGCCATCACGCAAGCAGGCTGATCGCGTTGGCTTGGCCGAACCTTAACTCAATGAGTCAGCTGATAGCTGCGCTATCACCGAGTTGACGCGGGAAAATTTTCCTAAATCACTCATCTCCTGTTCAAGGAAACCCTGCATTTCCCAGTGGATTAGCGCGAATGTGGCGCCCTGATAGCCGGGCCGGCCGCGAGTTGACACAAATTGACGCCATTATTTATTCGGACGTTCGAGAGTGACGTAGACGCCAGCGTGTTAAGACAAGATTAATGGTGTGGTGATTTCATTCATGACTTACGCATATTCTCGAGGAGAGCGTATACGGATTTGCAGTTTTACTAGGGCAATAATGGGAATTGCTTTCTTAACAAAATTTCATGATTCCCATCAATGAAGCCGTGTGGTGACGGCAGAGTAGAATACATTTGTCACCAACCCCTACTCTTCCCGCGGGTGTCGTAAGAGGCGACTTAGGGACTACACATCAAACAGAGAATGGGCAGCAGCGCTCTCTGAAAAACATCAATCTTTTAAACTGCGATCTCCAACCCGCCTGCCTAGCGTGGAGATTATGGCAAAACCCTCCACTATAGTGGAGGAGGCTCATAGTCCAGCAGTGGACTGTAAAGGGCTGTTGATGATGATGCGCCCATTAAGAAAATACTGGATTCATATTTGCACAGAAGACTTTATCCAGTTAAATTCTTGCTATCGTATTGTCTAACACCCGTATTCACAAACGATGCTTGCTTAAGTGAATCAACAACGCAATGCGAAGTCGAATGCACAACGTTGCGTAGAGCTCTGCGATTGGTTTATGTGTGTCACTCCGCCACTCAAGTATTGTCTATGAATAGGTTTTTGGGACCATGTGCGTGCGTCAACGCGCAATGTGAGACCTCATAGTAATGTTTGTAAATACGGGTGTTATACACTCCATTTACTTATAAAATACAACTTATTACTCGTAAATATGAATAAATGATTAAATTCGATGCTTATCTTTTTTATGTCCACGCTGCTGTACTCGTATAACCGGATTACTAATGTTTGGCCAAAAAACGTTTCCCAAATTATCACATCGCAAACAAGTTTGCTATAAGTTGTTTTGCCAAATGAGAATTTGCCAAATGAAAATTTGCGAAAAGTACAGTTGCTAAAAGTTCATTTGGGAAATGAAACTTTGGCGATAAGTTGTTTGCGAAGTGAAATTTGGCGAAAAGTAATTTGGCCAAACGGAAGGATACCCGTATAACCAGTAGGTATAACACAAACTCAGCAATTTAGAAATATTCTAAATACGTATGTGCCCCCCATCATCTACATAGTTATGCTAAAGACGCCATGTTCAGCAGACACCATAAATCACGAAGTGTTGCTGGCGACATGTTGCCGAGTTTCTGTTTAGGAAAATTCTAAAACAACATTTTACTAAGCGCCGTATTTTTCAGTGTAACAAAAGTGCAGGCAATTTCAGGGAACGCTTGTTACGTTATTGGATCTTGAAAACGATATTGGATTACATGGCAGATAGAGGCAATATTCATGAAATAAATAATGCATGTTTTAATTTACTAGTGGAATCAATACCTTTAGTTTTATTCATTTATAGCGACACTATATTGTTTTATTCATATTTTGATGATCACAGTGTTTTATTTATTTATTTATTTAGAAAACTGCTTTTATCCTTCAGGTGAGTATAGACATTTACTTGTAACAGAACAAGGAGTCAATAAATTATATTATGTTCTGTGTATCACCCTGTCACATGTTAATTTTATTTGGTTCGTATATTGTACCATTTGTAAGAACATTACATTACATAGAAATTCCTTAGTATGCACTCAACTTTCAATAAATTTCTCGGAATCTGATTACCTTTTCAAAAGCTGTCCTGTTTTAAGTGCAATTGAAAAACAAAACAGACATTCTAAATTATTATGACATCTTGAAATCTTATTATACTTTGATCGCTTCTCAAATTTCTCTTCCCTTTTCTTAAAACACGAAATATGGCACCAGTTTGGGTTTGTATCGAGATATCGAGTTTCCAAAACATCGAATGGCTTGTCAGTTCGAGCATCGATTTGTGTCAATATTCGTGGCGTTAGTTGACATGCTCGTCTACGAATATGATACTGTTATCATAACATGCCTTTTATAACGCATTAGACAAACTTCGAAAATGGATATTTTATAGACCTAAAATATATGGAATCCTTAAATTAAAAACTAGCTGTTCCCGCGACTTCGTACCCGTGAAAATAGTTTGAATAATATTCCCGTTTTTGCTACATTTTTCTTTACTGATCCTCCCCTATTGGCTTTTTTTTTTTGTCTCATAATAGTTACATCGATTTTACTTAATACTAATCTGCCAAACTGCTTAACAGTTTGTCGGCAGTCGTTCTCGTGCTAACTGTTATAAGTGTAACTTATTGTACATATTAACTAAGTAATAATACACACATGCAAAATTGGTTCCTACAGTCGCCGGCACATCAGACCAGACACTTCCAGTGTCTAGCCTGGTGCGCCGGTCGCCTGCACTTACTTTTTAAAAACTAATATTACATTATAATATATCTAATAGTCTAGTTATAGTATCAGGGACATAAAGTTAGGTAATATTTGGCTGTTGGGCGATGTTATACTTCCTCGGTAAATGGCCCATCCAACACAAAAATAACATTGCAAACCGAACCAGAAGTTCCTCGGACTAGCGACACCACAGTTTTTAGATTGACGTGCTTGAGTCTGTACATACTCATACTATTTTAAGAGCAGTCATAATAATATAAATCCCAATTTTCTGTAAATATTGAGCCAATATTACTTTTCTGACTAATTCTTGAAAAAATAGAAGCGATTTAATAACAAGAAACATACCTAATCGATGTTTCGAGAATTAAATTAATCGTTTTATGCTTTGATTTTTGGAAGGAAGTGTGCTCCTGATCAGTGCATGATTGATGAAAGTTATATTATGTCGACAGCAATTTCCTATTTTCACAACACTATATTGATATTTCTTACATTTACCTTGAAATTAGAAACTTGTTTTTGTAGTTTTTTTTTTTATATTTATTTTTATTTAATTTATGACAACAAGCTGTTGTTAAGTATTTCCCTTTTGAGAATTTCTCCATCAGTGAAATAAAATAATAACGATTTTATAGATAGGTATCTACATATAAATCTAATTTAGATAGGTTTATAAAAACTGAGGCATCGTATTGATAAAAGAAGCTATTTTGCAACAAAACCGTATTATTGCGTAATGTTTTGTCAGCTGATGTAAAAATATAGGACTCGGTTTGCCAATACAAACTTTTGTACCTCTCTACAAATGGAAATAGAATCCCTCTCAAGGTCTCCCGGCGTTCCAGACCGAAATTTAATTAAGGTAATTTTATTTCGGCAGCTTAACCATGAAAACGTAACGCGCACGTTCGCGTTACATTAAGTGAATATAGAGGTAGGTATGTACTTCGTTCGTCACGCGATATTTCACTCGATAACTGCCACAATCGCAGCGACTGTAATGAATCGAATGATTCGATTCCGAGTGCGCTGTTCCGTTGGATATTGGTTTGGAGTGGACGTGCTTTAAAATTACAGGACTGTGAAAAAGGATTTTGGTTCATATTTATTTGCACGAGATTTTTCTTTCAAGCACCTATTTGTTTTGATGGTTTGTCGTAACTTCGTCATTGGTATATAGGTATACTCGTGGTTTATACAGACTTCAAAAATACATTTCCCTTATTTTTTGCATTAGTCATTTTACGATAAGTTTGAATGATATGTACGAGTACAAGCTCATCCAGTTCAGTGAACAGCAATAAAATGTTCGCTACGCTAAAAAACCAACGAACAATTTTTTGTCGGATAATCCCGTCTGAGTCACAAGTAATTTTAAGGACGTTTTTTCCACCCTTTCTTGTCCCGGCACATAATCACGTGATATTTCACGGCACATATCGCTGTCACGCGATATTTAAATCACAGTCCGACCCTCGAGGGATTTATATTCTTGACACTTGTTGATGGCAATCAAGAATGGCGCGGATAGATGGCGCTATTGCACATATCGTCACCGTCGTGGCAGAATTAAATAACTGACACTTTTGGCAAAAACCACTTTTTCCACTTTTTGTATAGTAGAAAGTGTTACCTATATTTTGGTCTTACTCTCGTGGCAATATCTATGATATTTCCAAAGATATCTTCAGTTGAGTGAAACTGTTGACCATAAATTACAACTCTATTTGTTGTAGAATTTACGTGGCAAAACTGAATAAGTGACTTTATTTAATTCTGCCACAACTCACTGCGAAACATTGCTTCAAAATACTTGTACTAAGAAAGTCAATAAGTGACTTTATTTAATTCTGCCACAACTCGATCCGAAACATTTCTTCAAAATACTCGTAAAATTGTGTTTTTGATTTATTTCATTTTTGTAACATTACTTTAAATGTTACTTTTAATTTCAATGTTCATTACTCAGATGTTGAATCTGGATAGTTACCTTCATCATCATCATCATTTCAGCCATATAGGACGTCCACTGCCGAACATAGGCCTCCCCCAATGATTTCCAATATGACCGGCTGGTACGGTCTGCATCCAGTGCTTTCCTGCTACCTTTATGAAGTCCACGTTGTGCTTTCCGGTACGTGCCCTCCTCTCCAGAACCTTCTATTTCTCAGTTCTGCCTATTATTTGCCCTGTCTCTTGTACAGAAAAACCGAGCATAACCCTCTTCAGAGCACGCTGTGCAACTTTGAGCTTATTTATAAGGCCGTTAGAAAGTCGCGTTCTCGAGCCGTATATCATCAGTGGTAAAACACATACAGATTGTAGATTTTCGTCTTTAGGCACTGAGATATTTTGGACGAAAGGATGTTGTGTAGTTTCCCGAACGCTGCCCAGCCAAGTTGGATTCGACCTCTTTCTCTACCTAGTTGAAACGTTTGTCCGAGGTAGACATACTTGTCAACAATCTCGATATTCGAGCTCCTAACCGAAACTGGGTAGGGCGCATATACATACATTCGACAAAAGCTTCGTTTTTCCATGTTGTTCACCCGAAGGTCTACCTTTTGGGAGATTAAGGTCATCGTGCATTGTGCCGAGGTCTCCCACTGATTTTGCCATGACCACACAATATCGTCGGCAAACCGAAGGTGAGTGATGTACTCGTCGTTGATGTTTATGCCGGATCCTTTCTATTCAAGGAGTTTGAAAGCGTCTTCCAATGCAGCGGTGAATAGTTTCGAAGATCCGGAGATATAACATCTCCCTCATGCCTCGCTGCAGAGGAATCGCCCTCGTACTCCACTCCTGTACTCGGACCAACATGGTGGCGTTTCTGTACAAGCACTTCAGCACCTCGATATGTACCGATACTTTTCAGAAACTGGCTTGTTCGGAAAGCTGGAAGTCATCGAACCTACGCGCGAGATCATTCGTGATAACTTTCGAAAACAGCTTGTAGACATGACTCAGAAGCGAGATGGGTCAGTAATTCTTCAGCAAGGTTTTATCACCTTTCTTGAAGAAGAGTTCCACCACGCTTCTGTTCCGTGCCTCTGGCGTTGTTCCCTGGAGTAAGACGAAGTTAAATAGTCTCTGAAGGACTTGACTTCAATGTCGATGTTCCCGCGTTCAGAAGCTCCGAGGTTATTCCGTCATCACCAGTGCCTTGTTGTTCTTTAGGTGTTTGCGAGCCATCCTAATCTCGTATAGGCTGATAATGCTGATATCCACAATATCTTCGTCGAGGTATATAGCTGTCCATAAAACTTTTCAATCTCACCCAGAACCTCGGCTTTTGTTGACGTGACACTATCTTCCGCAGTCTTCAGCTTCGTCAGCTAGCTTCGACCAATAGAGTTGTCTCTTGCGAACACTTTCGAGCCTTGGTTCCGTTCTATCGCCTCTTTAATACTATTTGTATTAAAGTTGCGAACATCATGTCGCAAGGACTTCCATATCTGTCTATTGAGCTGCCGATGTGCTTTAGCGTCAACGGAGATCTGCAGTGACATTGAACGTCGTTCTGCTATGACGTTGAGGGTAAGGGATCCCTATGGATCCCTAGGGAGAGATCCCTATTACAGTTTTATTGTTTTTGGATTATTTTAATTTTGATACTCATTTCGATGTTGGTTCTTTCAATTTAATTTCAATGTTATAGGAATCTGATGTTGATGGTTACCATACCAATTTGTTAAACATTTATAGGTATTAAATAAGTAGGTATGTTCTAGTATTATTTAACAATTTTACAGATTTTGACTAAAATCGCAATAACAAAACAAATAAAATAAAATGAATAAATTAACATTTAGGTCAATAAAAGTGTGGCAAAATTAAACAAGTGTACTTATTCAATAGAAATATTCGTTTTTGTAATACCTTGGTTGTGGTAAAACTAAATAAGTGACATACAAAAACTAAATAACTGCAACTTTGTTGTAAAATACGGTTGTGGCAAAACTAAATAATTACATTTTTATTTTTTTTATTTAAAGTAATACAAAGTAACACCATCGAAGAATATTGAATTAGTAAAGGTAAATTGCTGTATAAAATATCAAAAGACCGACAGTAAAAAAAATTTACCCTTAAAAGTTATCGCCATTTTTAACGAAAAAAAACACAAAAACGTGAATATCTCGCAACTTTGGTTTTGTCAGTTATTTAATTCTGCCACGACGGTGACGATATGGTATTGCACATATCACATAAAAAAAAAAAAAAAAAAAAAAAAAATGGTGATAACCCCATTCACTAGTGACGAGAAATATGCGGGATTGAAAAGGGTTTGGCATTTTCTTATTACGTAATAGTGTTGTGAAACAACTATCGATCTACCGATATGACGAACTACAAAGATATTGACAATGTCGATATATTATTAATATGAAGAGCAAGCAAGACATTAACTTGTAACCTGCCCTTTTATGAGACAGTGTAAACACCCCGGTAGTTAAGCCTTCATTATTTGATGTTACAAAGATTATTAACACCATAATCGCATTACGTTATCGATCACATTGATTTTATATAAAACTATTTCCCTTTGAATCAATCACAAGAAGCTCTTACAAATAAGAATCAACTTTTTTAGGGATTCAGAGTTCCTGATTAAAGTAGGTATCATCCCTTAGAAAACTAAACAACATTAAAATTTACTTAGATACCTACACTCTTTAACAACTCAATTATGCATGTGGTGTTTACCTACTTATAGTTGTACACTTAGTCCTAATAATTGTATTTGAAAAACTAAAATGTATTAGTGTAACAATGTATTGGTGAACCAAATAAATAAATAAAACGTTTTTGTGGTTTCCAAATTCCATAAAAACCAAGGATTATTAACTTATAAATAAAAACCCAAGGAATACACAGCGCCATCTAGTCCCAAACTAAACAAAGCTTGTGCTACGGGTACCAGACAAGAGATATAAAATACATTCCTATTTATTTCAGTGTTATCGATATCCTCAATACAATCGATATCCCCAGCACAATCGATACTAACCGCAGCACAACCTGAAAGCACGTCACCTGATTGCCAGCTTTTATGCGACCCCAGCGGCGCTGAATCTCTATATGGCCGGCCTTTTCCTTACGAATGCGTTGTACATTAGGATTTGTTGTTGTCCATGGAATGAACATTAATTTTTAATAGATCGAATACCGTATGGTAGACATGGACTGCCAAATAATATTAAAACCTATTTGACACAAAGCTCCAATATTTTTTGGCGATTTTAAAAGGTCCTTATCAACCTCCCCCTTAGGACAATAATTTTGTGGTTTCAAAGTTTCATTGCCACCAAGGGTCGTTAACTAAATGCCATTTTTTTTTACTTTTTTTGCTCTTATCGTAATTCCCAACACAATCGATATATTCTTGACACAATCGATACACAGCACAACCTCAAAGCACGTCACCTGATTGCCAGCTTTTATGCGACCCCAGGCGCTGAATCTTTATTTGGCCGGCCTTTTCCTTACGAATTCGTTGTACATTAGGATTTGTTGGTCTCGCCCGGAACTGTGGGACTCGGGAACATTAATTTTTAATAGGTCAAATGCCGTAGAGTGGGTATGGAATGTCTGATAATATTATAGCTTCTATGTATAGACCATGATATACAGCGTACAATGCAATATTTTTGAAGGGGCCTGTTTCTTTTTATTTTATGTGACAAGAGGCAAACGAGCAGACGGATCATCATCATTTCGGATGTCCACTGCTGAACATAGGCCTCCCCCAATGCTTTCCATGTTGATCGATTGGTAGCGGCCTGCGTCCAGCGCTTCCCTGCTACCTTTACGATGTCGTCGGTCCACCTTGTAGGTGGACGTCCCACGCTGCGTTTTCCGGTACGCGGCCTCCATTCCAGAACCTTTCTGCCCCATCGGCCGTCAGTTCTGCGTACTATGTGCCCTGCCCATTGCCACTTCAGCTTGCTAATACGTCGGGCTATGTCAGCGACTTTGGTTCGTTTACGGATCTCCTCATTTCTGATTCGATCTCGCAAAGAAACACCAAGCATAGCCCTCTCCATAGCACGCTGTGCAACTTTGAGCTTCTGTATAAGGCCTATAGTGAGAGGCCCCGTTTCCGAGCCATAAGTTATCACTGGTAACACACATTGGTTATACACTCTAGTCTTCAGGCATTGAGGTAATTTGGACGAAAAGATGTTGCGTAGTTTCCCGAACGCTGCCCAGCCGAGTTGGATTCGACGATTGACCTCCTTCTCGAAATTGGACCTACCTAGCTGAATCGTTTGTCCGAGGTAGACATACTTGTCGACAATCTCGAGAATTGAGCTCCCAACTGAAACTGGGTAGGGCGTAACATGGACATTCGACATAAGCTTCGTTTTGTCCATGTTCATCCTCAGGCCTACCTGTTGGGAAACTCGATTAAGGTCTTCGAGCATTGTGCCAAGATCTTCCAACGATTCTGCCATGACCACAATATCGTCGGCAAACCGAAGGTGAGTGATGTACTCGCCATTAATGTTTATGCCGAATCCTTTCCATTCCAGGAGTTTGAAAGCGTCTTCCAATGCAGCGGTGAACAGTTTCGGAGATATAACATCTCCCTGCCTAACGCCTCGCTGCAGTGGAATCGCCCAGGGGCGTTACAGGTGCGTTGCCGGCCTTTAAGGTGAAGATACGCTCTCCTCTTGAAAGCTTGCAGATAAAGTCCCTGATAGCCTATTAGAAGCTTATTTATTTGTTTAAAACTATTAACACACACAAACACAACGTATAAAAGGTGAAATTAATGGTATGTGGAATATTCAAGTAAACCTATAGACCAAACAGAAAATTAGAGTAGGTTTTGGCAAATTAACTGAAACTATTTCTACAGGCGTCCACTTTTTCTGACGTGGTGCATACTAAATGTATGAAACCGATTCTGTTTTGATGCGTCACGACAACAATAATTCAGATAAATAGAAATACACCTTAACTGTTATGACTGGTAATAATCGTCCCATTTTTGCAGTTCCCGCCGTCACCTCAAAATAACTCCACAATCCAGTTCAGGACGTGACAACAAGGGAATGGAAGGGAACGGCTGGCCCTTTGAAGACGTTCATTATTATCAATAACAACTCTCACAGTAAACGCCGGGATTTTCCGCAATGTTCTTTTTGTGGTATAATTTTTATTAACGCACATATTCGTTTAATCTTCTGCCTTTCTTTTTATGTAATGTTACCCACGTCTATCTTACTTTGATTTCATACACTTTGACGCTACGTATACATTATTTTATGAGTTCCCTTTATACTACAAAGTGTGTCTACCTGTGGTTTTGGATTGACATAAGCTATAGCAATATTAAATTTGTTTTCCTGGTTTTATTCGCGTACTTACCTATCGCTGCGTTATGTAATTTTGTTAAAATTTCTCATAGATTTAAACGAGAATCTGTAAAACATATTTTTACTTTGTTTGAATTAATATTGAGTATCATTATAATAACTTATAAAAATATTAGAAATACTCTTTACGTTTCTTTTTTAAGAACTATACAATATGTGATCTAAAAATTAAACTTTTTCTTCATGTCACTACCAAATGCATGTGAATGGGAAAGTAACTCCTGATGTCGTGCCCTGAGTGCCCGAGCAACTGCACTCAGGAGGATTTGATGAGTACTGCTGACAGCGCCACTCTTGTGGCAGTGTTTTGGGGCTGACACTGTGTAGGTTTGTTGTCGACACGAAAAGAAGAAGAAGTAACTCCCGATTTAAGCCGCCTTTTATTCCCTTAAGACACATACGGTAAACTTAACCAACAGAACAAAAAGCATTTTCCAGTACAACTTATGACATTATTTGACCCAAGGCGCGATGACCCAAAATGATACGGCCCAATTAGTGCGAAGTTCCCGGCGGGGTCAAGCGTCAGGACTTCCAAGTTGCGGTCACTAATTATTAAACTAAAACTACGCGGGCAAAGGTTAATTCTCGACTAGAGTTCATTTGCAAGCTATGGACACAGCTAAAGAAAAACAGACATGACATTTGGTTGTAACGTTTAAAAAGAACATTTCTTTTTGTCGCAGCTTACATATTTTATTTGCAGATATTGGAGAAAAAAGAAAAGAACGAACATGACAATTAAGAAGTCGTAGCTTTTTAAAAAAAGAAAAAGTTGGAAAATGTACTGGCAGCGTCAAATAGTTTGTGACACTCAAAGTAGCCAAAAAGCTCGCAACACCTCTTTGTTATAATTTCAATTAGGTTGTGTTGCCAACTTTTTGGCCACTTGGTCGCTATGCCGCTGTGGACAGGGACCCTAATAGATGCCTTTATATCCTTAGAAACATTACAAAATTAAAGTTAATAAATTCACCAGTATTTTTCCCATAACCTTTTAAAAGATAAAGCAAAAACAAGCGACTCGCAATATTGATTTGTTTTCAAACAATGCGGTATCTTCCGAATAACTGCGGAAACAAACGAATATGTTTTCATAAACTTACGCGATGTAAGGAGGGATTCCCCAAAGTAATTATAGAAACGGTAACTTTCCTGTTCATTCGTATCAATTACCTACCTACCTCTACATATTGAAAAGGAAGATTACGTAACAGACCGTATCTAAAGTACAAACAGACTGTGTATTCTATTCTTGGATGATATTGTTATTTGGAGCGTTTATGTAGGTCTTTTACCTAACTTAGTGACACTTTTTTTTTTGACAATTTCACATAGCGCCAGCTAGCCCCAAAGTAAGCAACTTAATTTTTTTTTTTTTTTATGTGATAGGAGGCAAACGAGCAGACGGATCACCTGATGGTAAGTGATTACCGTCGCCCATAGACACCCGCAGACCCAGGGGCGTTACAGGTGCGTTGCCGGCCTTTAAGATAAAGATACGCTCTCCTCTTGAAAGCTTGTAGGTCGTATCCGTCCGGAAACACCGCAGACGACAGTCCATTCCACAGTTTGGTTGTACGGGGCAGGAAGTTTCTAGAAAAACGTACTGTTGTGGACTGCCAACCATCTAAGTGATGGGGGTGGAAGTGCTGTCGGGTAGATCGGTGGCGAAAAGTGGCGGCAGGAATAAGTCCGGATAATTCTTCGGAGCACTCCCCGTGATACATGCGATAGAAGATGCACAGTGAGGATACATCTCTACGCAGCGCCAAGGGGTCAAGCCGATCCGAAATGTCCTGGCAGTCAACGATTCGAGCTGCTCTCCGTTCAATGCGGTCCAGAGGGAGAAGCTGGTACTGGGGCGCACCTGCCCAAAGATGAGAACAGTATTCCATATGAGGCCGAACCTGCGCCTTGTAAAGTTGCAGACGATGGGCTGGAGTGAAATACCGTCTCGATCTATTGAGCACACCAAGCTTGTTCGAGGCTAATTTAGCCTTACCCTCTAAATGACCACGGAACTGGACTTCGCTCGATATGTCAAATGTTAATGCTTGTGTTAGGGTGCTAGCTTAGCGGATATTATACTACTTATATACTTTTATGAATTATAAGCTTTTGCCCACGGCTTAGACAGCGTGTAATTTATTCTGATGTATTAACGATAATACTGTAAAGTTTCATCAAAAAAAAAATTCGCATTTATAATATTAGTAGTTCCTTGTCCTAAAAAAACTTTTCATAAATTTTCCAGTGACAGTGACAGTACTACTGCTAGCTACATTCAAGGGCTTGCGGTTCTATTCGCACTACATCGGACCTCGACTTTATTTATGTTAAACTCGGATTCAAGTTAAACACTCGTTAGTCTCGACCGTTTAACGTTAACGCCGAAGTTTAATTGATGAACTTGGCGTAACACTTTACAAATTCACCAGCTGTCAAAATGTACATGGAGGCCAGTGTATTTATTAAATTAATTATTCTTGCGGAACTCGTTTGTCAATGAAATAAGTTAAATCGCATAGTTATACGTAGTATAAACAGAACAATATGCTATTACCAGAGTAAATACAAATGAATAGGTCATCTTCATAGAAAAGCACCGAGCGCGGTTTGTATGTGAGCGCGCGCCAATACGTATGCGGCGCGCACGCACACACTGACAAAATTCAGGGCACCTCACCGCTAATCCACGCTAAATTTTGTCAGTATGTGCGTACGCGCCGCATACGTATTGGCGCGCTCACATACAAACCGCGCTCGAGCGTTTCTATGAAGATGACCTACTCATTTGTATTTACTCTGATTACCAGAGTATTTACTCTGCTATTACTTTTCCCGTTAATTCCATAGTCTATTAAGGTCATTTCCGAGATTCCCCACTGTATTTAAAACTTAAAGTTAGTACTTATCTACTTACTAAACTCACTCAGAAAATATCGGAGTATAAAATTCAATCTAAGCTTATCAATAGGACCTAAGACTCCCTAATCTGTGAACCTAAGTAGGGTACTAAGACCCCAACTAATGAAAAGATCCGAGAGAAAAGAACTTCTAATAACCTCTTTCATAGAGGACGTTTGTAGCTAAAACTAATTGAAAGTAAGAAAAAATAAGACACTGCGACCAATCGTGATTAGCTTGAGATCTCAAGTAAACGATAGGACTCTCAGTTCCTTCTAAGAAGTAGTACCAGGCCTGTTCATCTCCGCGAGTTTACATCGAAAACAAAACACGATGGCCCACCTACAGGATACTATTCGACAAGGCCTCACATACGAGCGAACTTTGACTCACGCACGCGTATTCTTGTGTATGATGAAAGAAAATAAAGAAAATGGTGTACTAAATACTGTGCAGTATTTAACTGCCTAAATAATAATAAAAACACAGAATGTACTTTTTTAAGTTGCCTCAATACACTGAGAAGTAAATAAGTAGTTAATATTATTCATGATAATTCATGCTAAATAATGTATTTCCTCCGCCATTTTCCGCAATTTGGCACATCACGTCACATCATTTTACCGAAGTCAGCCCTATAGCTTCGGCGCAGTGCCGATCACTGACGTTTGTCAACAAAATGGTGCTTGACTCTTGAGACAGGCTAAATTACACCATATTGTTAATGTCATTGAGCATAAATTTTTTTAAATACCTTCGCGAAGTAAAACTTCTGTACGTAGTACTTATTATTATTCTGTGGTAGTACTAGATTTCTCAAAAACTCTGGTCTAAAGAAAAATGAGCTACTTTTATAACTTTAAAGGTTAAGGACGTGGCATGGTGTGAAATGTTGTTTGACTACTAGCATGAAAAATACTTTGGTTAAGTTAAACTTAGAGGTTAGTCGGTTACCCAAAGCCTTATGGAAGTTTAAAGAAAAGTCTATGACATTTCAGAAAAGGTCTAATTTGGTAATTCTTTTAATATACAGTGTGAGTCACGTTAAAGTGTACATATGAAAATAGATAAAACTAGACCTATTTTTATCGACAAAAAAGAGGTCAAAATTTTTTTGAGATTTTTTTTTAATTTGTTATCGAATTTTTTTTCTTCCAATTACTTATTGTAAAGAAAACGTAATAACTTTTAAACTATGAGGTATATCCTGATAAAATAAAAACAGTAATAATGCTAAATAACAGGCAATACTGAAAAAATTCATAAAATACCCAGAAAATGCCAACAAATAATAAAAAATGAGTCTTTTTGAAAAAAATCTGCTTAAAAATTCGTATTTTTTTGGTTATTTGATAAATTTCTCAAAAAAATGCCCCTATAATAGGTGGTTTTTATTACTTTGTATTATTCTCTATCGTATTATCTTTGTAAAACCAGAAATCGCATGTCTCTATCCCTATCACAACATTTGCTATGATCGTTTGAACAAAGGCCTGCCACAACATTATTCTCCGCTACAGGTAGAGACAATTTTAATTTTAACTAAAATGCTTATTTTACTTCGAAATCTTTTGTTTTTATTTGAAATCTAACTTGTCTTTATCAAAATTACAAATCTAGAGCCATTTTCAGTTTCGTTGTCAACGAAGCGTTGAATGGCGCGCCCGGAGAGGCTTAGTTCAAACAATCATTGCAAACGTTGTGATAGGGATAGAGACATGCGATTTTTGGTTTTACGAAGGTAATACGATAGAAAATAATACAAAGTAATAAAAACCACCGGTTATAGGGGCATTTTTTGGAGAAATTTATCAAATAACCAAAAAAACACGAATTTTTTAGCAGATTTTTTTCAAAAAGTATCATTTTTTATTATTTTTTGGCCTTTTTTGTGTATTTTATGTATTTTTTTTAGTATCGTCAGTTATTTAGCATTATTATTGTTTTTATTTTATCAGGATATACCGCTTCGTTTAAAAGTTATTACGATTTCTTTACAATAAGTAATTGTAAGAAAAAAAATTCGATAAAAAATTAAAAAAAAATCTCAAAAATTTTTTGACCTCTTTTTTGTCGATAAAAATAGGTCTAGTTTCATCTATTTTCATATGTACACTTTAACGTGACTCACACTGTATAACTCAACTTTTGTGAGACTAATATGATAATAATTTTGTATAAAATTTAAAAGCTCAACATAGCTCATTATTTTGTATGCTCTCATAGATTTTACATACAGTAATCAGTTATTTACAAAAAAAGCCTCAGCCGGTTTTAAATCTAAGACTCATTGAAACTAGTCTCAAAGCGGCAACTAATTGCTCTGATTCAGCAGTTAAGCAGATTTACTGGGTTTTAATAAACGAGTTAATGAGGAATCTAACTTCCTTAATGAAAAGCTGTACCGAATGTACTTCGAATGGAAAACGCACGCCTGGAATCTTATTACTTCGCCTTTGAAGGGCTAACTAATTTAAAATACCGAAAGTTCACGCTTGTAATTATCTGGGGGCACGGCAGTGCCCCCGCCAAGTCGAGCGCGAAGCAAACACTGCCGTACCATCCTTTACTAGAACCATTTCGCCGCATTTTCAGGCCCCTATTTGAGAACCTCTGGATAAGACCAGAACGCGGAAATTTTCGTCATCTAGTAAGCTATAATCACAGACTTAAAATCCAAAATTTCAAGTCTGTAGGTCATTTAGTTCCGAAGCTATGCGTAAGCAAATTTACGACACTCACTCACTCACTGATGATCATCAAAATAGAACTAGTACTTCCCATAAACTCAGAGAGCTGAAATTTGGTACAGAGTTAGGGTTTAATGGCCACATAAAGGGAAAACTATAAAAACTAGGAAAATCGAAGATCTGGAGTAACACCACATTCATAAAATCAATACTACTCCGGCACCGTGGTGTTCGCCTGTATCGCTCACCGCTAGATGGCGTTAGCGTCCAAGCGGTGTCCAGATTTTTTTCCTTTCTAGAGCCCCCCGTCGATTAAGTTGAATGTTGTGTAATTTGCATTTCGTTGATTTCGTTTATTATATTGTAAGGTTCGCTAAGGTTATGTTATTCTGATTCGTTGTCCATTTTAATGGTCGTTGAGTTTATTTGTGTTTAATATCGTAAAAAAATGTCAAAAAGAAGTGAAATCCCACCAAAAACATTCTGTAAAAAACTAGCCAAGTCTCGATGGAGCTGCTTGTTTATCTCTAAAAAGTAATGAAATCTAGCCAAAGTCGTGCCAAGTCTATGGTTCCTTACTGCGATTTCTTTATTATTATAGTTAATATTGTGTGACTTGGCCGTTGAACAATCTTTATTAAGATAATCATACATAAGTATTATTGAAATACGCAGCTTTATTAAGCCTACAATTGAATGGTTATTGTTGAATCAACGTTTTCCAAGTGGCAATTTTCCATCGTCAATGGGTAGCGGTTCTGGCGACAGATTGGTGCAATGGTATCATGGAGCACCTGGTTTTGTCACCCTTCAACGGCCAAGTCACACTACATTAACTATAATAATAAAGAAATCGCAGTAAGGAACCATAGACTTGGCACGACTTTGGCTAGATTTCATTACTTTTTAGAGATAAACAAGCAGCTCCATCGAGACTTGGCTAGTTTTTTACAGAATGTTTTTGGTGGGATAAAACTTACAGGTACTTATAGAAAACTCATTCGTCATGAAGTTTATGCTTGAAAATACAAAACTATTTACTTACAGAAAACACAAATCAAACTGGGAAAAACTGACGAAGGCCCGATTCGACCAAACTTTTATCTGAGAATAACTCATTGACAGTTTCAGTACCTACCTATGGGAAATATGTCAAAACTGACAATTTAATCTAAGATAAATATTTACTCTTGTTTGTTTGAATCCACCCTTTTGATTTTACATGACGTGTGTCAAAATTGGGAATATAATAGAGGAGGAAATCTCTGAATGAGACTTAACAGTTAAGAACTGTAGTATTTTTATTTATGACACGATATTTAATCTCTATCTATGTAACCGCAATGTAGATGTCAACCGCATTTTCGGTTCATATCTTCTACAAATTATATTGCACTCCCCTCACACAGTTTAGTTCATAAACAGAATTTGCGAAAACTTTCTGCTCTCTAACATTAATAAAATTACATAAACACATGCGCGTAATAAATCACAAAGGCATATTTGTCTAAAAACTCTTGTTCTCATATATTACGGCAAGAATTTCCATTAACACCATATGTACCTACTAATTTTGCGTTGTCGCAAAGCCGTTTCATTTTCCATGAAATTAAACACAGCCCCACATGGATAATGAAGCTCGATTGCAGCACAAATTGATAAGACAGCACATTCGGAGTAATAAAGAATCATTAGAGTTACCTAAGTCTGAAAATTATAAATAACTTGAAAATATCGAATTGCCTAAGGCGGGAATTGAACCCACGACCTTCCGCTTGCCGGGCGACTGCTCTTCCAACTGAGCTACTTAGACACTGGATGAACCCGTCGAAATATTCAAGTGTAATACGCTGTTACGGCCAGCGTTTGTTTCATCAATGTTGGGTATACCTACCCTTAATTTTATAATGCGACTCTTAACGCTAAAAATTAAATAATTACCTAAGTCTGTCGCCTTAAAAACAATGTTGAGAGCATTGTTTTTTTTTTTATTTTTTTTTATTTAACAACTTAAAGAAAGTTACATTGAGACAATTACATTTAGGGCATTTCTACTGTACGGTGTATTTTTTCTCAATTCGGTGCTAAAATTTATATTTAGTTTTTTAAGTAGTTTCAATACAAAAATATTAATGTTACTCCATTCTGAATGTAAAAATAGCATTGTCACTAAATATTATGAAGTGGTTTATGAGAAATCTTAAGCATCGAATTGAGAGAGCACCGAATTGAGAAAATGAATCACGGAATTGAGAAATGAATCTCCAAATCTAAAAATCGCTCCGCAAACTTAGAATTTATGACATTATGAAGAAATACCTAATGTATTTCAATAATTAATATAATAAATACTTAAAACGTTTTGATATCTAATTGCTGGTCTATTAGTTAGATGGTTCATTTTAGGTTTATGTGTCTGAGATACCAATGGAATAAAACAAAAATCCTAATCAATATGTTTAATTTTTTAAGAAGGAACTATAATAAATTTTTAATTTTTATATATTATTTTAATTTTATTTAAATAAAACAAATAAATACATAACACAGGGTCTCTTTGTTTATTTATTCTTAACCTTAAACATAAAACAAATATTGCAAAACCCAAGAGCTAGATTGACCTGACACTATACCGAAGATATTATATCGGACGTCAGTTTGTACACGATTAAAATGGCACTCAAATAGCTGAAATACAACAAGGCACCAGGTGTTACGGCATTCTAGCTGAGCTTCGCCGGTACTAAAGGCTCTACAGAAGCAGTTCAATTCCGTCATTCTCGAAGAAAAAACGCCTCCGGCATGGCACAGAAGTGTGGTGATAGCATTATAGACTCATCTCACTTATGAGGCGTGTTTACAAGCTGTTTTCGAGAGTCCTTACGAATCATTTCGCTCGCAGACTCGACGACTTCCAGTCTTCCTAACAAGCTTGTTTCCGAAAAGGCTTTAGTATTATGGTACACACACAGGTACGCTACGGCAGATTATACAGAAGACCAAGGAGTCGCGATATCGGGGATGATATCGGAGTCATGGCCTCCGTAGAGCCTTTCAACAAGTGGGTCTCAAAATGAACATGGACAAGACAAAAATCATGTCAAATGTCCGTGTTGCACCCACTCCTCTGAAGGTTGGAGACTACACTCGAAGTTGTTGACAATTGTGTATACCTGGGACAAGAGTCCAGATAGTTAGGTCCAACTTTGAGAAAGAGGTCTATTGCTGAATTCAACTCAGCTAAGCATCGATCGGGAAGCTTCGCTATTACGTCTGAAATACCGCAGCGTCTTAAGGCAAAAGTCTTCTACCAGTGTGTGTTGCCAGTGATGGTGTATGGATGTGAAACTTGGTCGCTTACTATGAGCCTAATAAGAATCATAAATGTGAATATCGGCAAGAGAACCAAAGTGACCGGCATAGCCCGTAAAATTGCATAAATTAAGTAGCAGTGGGCGGGGCACATAGCTCGTACAGATAATGTCTGTTCGGACTGAAAAGTTGTCGAATGAAAACCACGGACCAGTGAGCAGGCCCCCACTAGGTAGACCGACGATCTGGTGAAGGTCGAGGGAAGAACCTGGAAGAATTATTTTAATAAGATAGCAATAGCAGTGTATTTTTTTTAATGAAACCTCAAAAAATTAGTTTTATTGTCTTCTGTCCAATGACTGGTACGGTCCAATGATTGGTAGTTCACCCTATTATTATGCTCTATTGATTTCATTATTATTTTAAGTTACACAAACAATTTATAGCACAATAAAAGTATCTATTTTCATTTAATATCAATTCGGTGTACGTGTTTTCTCAATTCCATGCCCCATATTCCGCGGAATTGAGATCCACGGAATTGAGGAAAAATCACATTTCATCAAATTACTCGAAAATATTATAAATTACAACGATTTCTACCAAACGTAATGGCAGATATCAGTTAAATACTTAATTAATTCAGCAGTAATCTCATTAAATACTTCATGAACATTACTAATATCGCACACCGGTTTGAGAAATGACCAGTGACCAAAAATTCTGAGTGATTTCAAACCTCTGAAAAATGCTCCTCAAAGCGACTGATCCCTCTTTTATACTGCTCGACCACTCGAGTGCAACTGCTAGTTTATGGGAATCAGGCGTGGGTGTTCGTATTGTGCGTTGTTAGTGATATATGAGCACAAAAGTAAAAATCACGGAATTGAGGCACACACGTCGGACAAAATTTAAATGTGTTACTGTATTAAAACCCAAGGACTTGCAATAAAGAAACTTATTTATATAGCTTTATTAACTATCCCTTGTTCTGTGAATGTGGGTTTCATAATGGGGAAGTTATTATTTCAAAAGTTATAAAGCAAAAACGAGTAAATTCTGGAAACCGGACACTCCATTTTAGGCCAAATTTCGCCCGTTTTTGAACTTTCGGATTTTTTCAAGGCGAGATGTAAAACCTGGCGGTCTTCTAAATATGCTCTCCATCAAGTCAAGAGTCCTATAAATACGTGTGATTTTTTTCAAGTCCGTACTTGAATTTTAAAGGTACTTTTTTCGACCCAGTAGGTCGATCGGTCGTCCTCGTAGAAATGCCCTTAGATAGCTTTAAAAACCACTAGGGTTTGATGTAAAGCTAACGACGTAAAGCTAACGATGTTGTGTTTCGGCAGTTGGAGTGAAAATAGTCAGTTTCTCTGTGTTCGAGGATTCCGTTAAGGCTTTCACCTTTGACCTTTCAGGTGAGAATGTGAGATGCTGCCATAGTGCTATGACTGTTTGTGACTTTTTTTTATTTTACCAGCAAAACATTCATCAAAGCTATCGCTATTAGAATCAAGCTGTAAGTTATTTAAGCTATTAATATTTTATTTTTTGAGATATTGTGTGTGTTACAATGGCCATTGGACAAAAGTGGTTTGGCGGTTCTTTTTATGATTTATCTCCGTACAAAATACGTACTATCTTTTGGTAATATTTTACATCCTTCAGAAAATTTAATAAAAAAGCTATTTGCTGGAGGCTCAAAACGTTACGTGGCCAAAGAGAGTCGGTATTAAAAACTTATCTCTTTGTTTGAGGTTGATAAATTATTTATCCAAAGTTCTTAAGTAACTTTTAATACCGAAAAACATCTTCGTACGTACCTAACCTACTTAATAATTTTATAAAGAGTTCAATATTAACCGCTTTTATAACTTTGCCAGCAAGTTTCTGTATAAATTGTGCTTATTAGCTACTCAAATACATAAGTAACGCTTTGCTACATGTAAAAGAAAGAAAGAAAATAACTTAAGACAAAAAATAAATTAACTAAGTTGCCAAAAAAGGTCACCCACTCAGAATATCTTGTGTGACTGTCAAGACACTGATTTTCAGTGGGTGCCTTTTGAATGAAAATATTAATCAATAAACCAAATAAATAAAAATAAAATAAAAACAAAAGGCCATCGCTATCGCCAAAAACACAATTAAAAATGCATTTCAATTAAACAAACAGCGTTTCCAACCCTTCATTATCGCATACAGGGTGCTTCAGAAAGTAATTAGAAGCAAGCGCAGGAGACGCCGTAAAGCGTCTATCGGCTATGAATAAAACATCCAGATGTGTTAGACTGCCTTTAGTGCAGTCACGGTCTAAGATTGAGCGAGTGGAGTGGAGGTGGGATCGGTTGTTCAAAGTCAAAGTCAAAGTCAAAATGTCTTTATTTGTTTAGACTAATAAATAGTACTTACAAATCGTCAAATATTTTGCTCTTAAGGAGCCTCTACATGTCTCATAATCTTTTACTCTACCAGCGCTTCGAGACCAACATTTGGCAAGTGCTGAGAAGAAGCGCGCGCCGCAACAAATTCAGTCACCACTGTCTGCCGGCAATATAAATAAATTGTAAAATAAAATATTGTTCTGATGTTTGTTTAGTAAAAAAACTTGCCAATAAATTGTGAATTAGAGACGAGACTGCGAAAGTATAATGCAAGAAGAAAAGATAAGACTAGAAGAATTCTAGAGAAAGATGTAGGTTTCGGAAAACCGTACGAACTCAAAATTGACAGTCACGTTACATTTTTCTTTTACTCTACTGATTTTTAATTTATGATAAACGTTTGATTAAATAAATACACCTCTTCCATTTTCGACCAGACCATCACTTTTCATTGGCTGAGATGCAGTTTGTTGATAAAAAAATAAGTATACATAAAAAATGACTATCGCATTTTATATCATGGAACCATCGAGGTTTAAAAAAATATAGGCGAAGATTATTATACCTACACAGAACTGTTTTCCCTTGATCAACTCATTTACTTATCATGTAAATTAGAACATGGTAGATATTATAGCCCAGTAGAATTAAACACAAAAATTGATTAAATCGGAAATAATTCATACAAAAGATTTTTTTGCTTTAATGGCTTCATTGGTTGCCCATTAAGACTCTCCTAAGTTTTCGACTTCGACGGAGTTGTGCTTAAGTGGTGGGGGCCCCCGAAAGCGGCGTTTTTTCGGTTTTCCGGTTATACCGCGTAAAGGACTTACCCTATCGAAAAGTGGTCTTCATGACGGTTAAAGGGCACTTAATCCTGCATTGAATAAGACCAAATTCATATGTTTTGGACAAACCGTTCTCGCGCTAAAGTTCGGCAAAGTAGAAAATATACGTATAATTAATGACCCTCTCCACGTCCAATGGCTTGTTACCCACATGCTTCCAAGCCTTGTAAAGGGTCGCCTTAACCAGTGTAACCCTAACAAGGCTCACGAGTTTGATTCGCTTATCCTTGTTCGTCCCAGCCGTTCCTTAACTGCGGTTGCTGCACCTCTTCCTGACACTCTCCTGAACGACTCTGTGTTACCTAATGTGGCTGCCTCTCTTCCTTGTACCCTCCTGTACGATTGCATTGCTTAGCTATATGCCTGGTCCAAGGTTCGACGCCACAAAATCAACTTTGTACGCGTGAAAATAGTTTAAATACTATTTTCCGTGCTTGCAACATTTTTCTTTACTGCTTCGCCTCTATTAGTCGTAGAGTGATTGTATATATCCTATAGCCTTCCTCAATGTATGGGCTATTCAACACAGAAATAATGATTTCAATCAAACTAGTAATTCTTAAGATTAGCGCGTTCAAACAAACAAACAAAAAACTCTTCAGCGTTTTAATATGAACTTGTTGTTGTTGATTTTTGGCGTCGAACCTTAGACCAGGCATACGGCTAGGCAACGTAGTCATGCAGGAGGATACAAGGAAGAGGGGCAGCCACAGTAGGTAACACAGAGTCGTTCAGGTGAGTGCCAGGAAGAGGTGCAGCAACCGCAGTTAAGGAACGGCTGGGACGAACAAGGATAGGCGCATCAAGCTCGTAAGCCTTGATAGGGTTACACTGGTTGAGGTGGCCCTTTTCAAGACTTGGAAGCCTGTGGGTAACAAACCATTGGACGTGGAGAGGGTCATTAATTATACGTATATTTTCTACTTTGCCGAACTTTAGCGCGAGAACGGTTTGTCCAAAACATATGAATTTGGTCTTATTCAATGCAGGATTAAGTGCCCTTTAACCGTCATGAAGACCACTTTTTGATAGGGTAAGTCTTTTACGCGGTATAACCGGAAAACCGAAAAAATGCCTCTTTCGGGGGCCCCCATTACTTAAGCACAACTCCGTCGAAGTCGAAAACTTAGGAGAGTCTTAATGGGCAACCAATGAAGCCATTAAAACAATAAAATCTTTTGTAGGAATTATTTCCGATTTAAAAGCTAATTCTACTGGACTATTAATAAATGTGTAAGAAATCGCGTAATCTCAAACCTTGGACTACCCCGCCAAGACGAATAAATCACAATGTAGACACCTACTCGTACATACCTCACGCCACGCCCCATTGGTCCCATGAATGTATTTCGCCCCATCAAGGAAAAACAAAACATGCTCAACGATTGGGAAATAGCAAGAAAAACCGTTCACACGGTCAACTCAAATAGTCAGAACTGACCTTTCGACGTAAAAGCTAGTAAGTTCAAAATTGCAGTTTTATTCGAGCGCGCCATATGAATATGAATAAGTTTCAAGAAAAGCAAACAAGTGCACTATGTGCGAATTTACATTTAATGAATATTACAAGGGAATCGGTATAAATACATCGAATAATTTCACTCTTTATTAAGCTAAATTGGTCATCACTAAAACAAGAACTCGTGTCACCGGCACATTGACAAAAATACCTACCACTCTATTCTATTGTATAATAATCCACTACCTACAGCACTAGAAACTACACACCACGCGTTTCACGTGAGCACTTAGAGCTGTGAACTGGAAATGATATTACTTGTCGCTCCGAGCTAAATGTATGAAATAATGTATGATATTTCCTTAACATGCGTTTTATGTGACAGCTATTAAAATAGAGATTCTCACTAAAATATTAAATCAAAGAATTTGAACAGAGTTCCATGATATAAATTGTAACGCAAAAGTCTAGATAACAATTGAAGAGATGGTTAAGCTCGACACATTATCTTGATTTTCTTGAAAAAATCTTTGTTTATTTGAAATTCTTTTGGTGAATAAAAATATTTTGATTCCACGTAAAGTAGCTAGCTAGGTTACAATTAAACGAACGTGTCATTCTGAAAGGTGGTGAGCTCCACGTCGAAATTATACGATACTTTAAATAATTGGCTACCAACATCGACCTCATTTCGCGGGCATAGGATGAGCAGGCGTTTGTGCTTGTGAAAACTGTCCTGATTCACAAATTTAGATCTGAAAACTTCACCTTAGTTTTCTCTTTCTATAGAGTAGGCTCTGTACAATTTATATTAAAATTGATGTAGCGGCAACGGCTACTGTTCCAATAGAGAAGTTCTATTAGGGTAGAGAGAACTAATAGAGTTCTAATAGGGACAATTTTGTAACAAAAAAGTATAAATCTGATATTCTGTCGACTGTACCTTGTAGTGAAAAAAAAAAGTTTGAATCAATTATGATTCCAAATAAACTACTATGCTTAAAAGGATTTAAGTAATTTCAGAACCTCTTCTATTATATTTAAGCGTTTAGAAGTGTGAACATTACACAATAGCAACCAATGTTAAAAGGGTACAAAACTAAATAGGTACAGAATTTTGGTCACATTATCACACCTTGCGTTGAGATAGTGAATCCATTAAAATTTTAATTAAACCGCTCTTGTGCGCTGATTCGTCACCCGTTATCGCTGGTACGCTTTCCCGAATTTTGGACTTACGCTCTTCTGCCGCACGGCCGTGGGCAGGCCTGGCTCACTCCGCGCGGTACATCCGATAATTACCTACAGCGAAGCGCCCCGCCGGCGGGTATTATATCAGTCGAGTGTCACGCGCGCGCCCGTCAGGACGCTGGCGTGCGTTTTAGTATGATTATAATTCTATGATCGAAGTATTATTTAAAAATGGACATAAAGAGAAAGAAATATTGTGCGGCTTTCGGGTGTTTAAATTCGAAAATAAATCTACCGGATTTATCTTTTTTTTCGCTTCCCAAAGATGCTAAAAGGTATTTTGACCATGTAGGTAATCAATAATTCTTAGGATAGTATAGGAACCTAACCTTCTATGACTACTGCTCAGAATGCGTTCGTTCGTTTCAGCCAAATGACGTCCACTGCTGGACAAAGGCCTCTCCCAAGGTTTTCCATAATGAATGCGTACTTACCTACATACGTACCTCATTACAAATAAGTAGATTAATTATTTTTTCACTAGACAGCAACCCTAACAGCGTAAGAAGAGTTCAGAGGCACGCGATAGAAAGAGACAAAACTTGTAGGTGAATAAAATTGTAGGTACGTAGTGCTGTGCGAGCTGAATTCCACTGTATCGCGTCGTAGCAAGACTCGCATTTATTTAAATCGTCTTGCGGAGTAATCCTTCTGTACCTGTACTATTACTTATTCTGTGCCGTGGGTCAATTCGATCAGCTGATATTGACGGAGTTTAAATAGCAATTTAATTATAAAATGTGCCATCATCCATTGAGTTTCCCTTAGAATAGTTTTTAGTCAAAATATGACTTTCTTGGGTTAAAACGTAAACATCACTTTGTTACTTATTAACAATTTGGATGTATTAGTAAACTAGCTTTTGCCCGCGGCTTCACCCGCGTTTAATTTAGTGTCACAGATCGGCATAAATTATAGCTTATATGTTAATCTGGGTTATAAATAACAACACTGTAAGGTTTCATCAAAATCCGTTCAGTAGTTTTTGCGTGAAAGCGTAACAAACATCCAGACGTCCAGACATCCATGCAAACTTTCGCATTTATTATTAGGATAACAAGTACGAGTTCGTTCATTGATTTTATATCATTTAAAACATAATGAATAATGAGCAAAATAACATCAAAAAATTTCAATTAAAATGGGAAATAAATTAATTTGAATTAGCTATGCATTGGCAAATACATAAGCACTTATACACTCATACGAAACTCCAAAACCAAATGGACCTCAAAGATCTCGTGACTCAATCATAAATCAGCCAGTCCCGGTCCAGGAATTAATCACCTCGTAATTAATCGTTCTGTAAATATAAATTCGGGACGTCATGTTCCCGAAGCGAATGGTGGGGATTAATAATGTCGCAACACGATACCGATCGGAATCTCAGGATAGCTTTGTTACTTGCGCTTGGTTTTGTTGAATGGGTTGGTTTACAAGGAGTTAATGAATGAGTGATTTTGGAAAACTTAAATTGGAGATTTGAGGTTACGACGAGTTACTTCTATTCAGAGCTTTAAATAGAGAGATTGTTACTCGTATTTTCTGTCAAAAGCTATAATAAAATGAAAAGGGGAAAAACTGTATTTAAGAGCATTACAATGTTATTAGGAGGTTAGATAATTTATTTTATAAGTAACTACTCATGGTATGGTTTTTGTGGTACAGTCAGCGTAAAATAGTTCGTGACCGAAAGTAGCCAAAAAGTTCGCAACACTTCTTTGTCACAACTGGAATGGTTCTGCTGGCTGTCACAAAGTATTTGACGCTGACTGTCCGTAAACGTGGTACAAGATACAATTCTCTCCTTAGTTGAGATATAATAAAGCTTCAATCAACCAGATCTCTTGTTATTCCTCTCTACTAGTAGCTTAAAGACTTACAAAGTCACTTCAAAAGTAGGTAGGTACTAAACGTATATGCAGATGTAATGGTGCAAAAAATGAGCCCTGTAGGAGGCTCGTTTGCGTCGCCGCGCCTCTATTAGCCGACTGAACAACAAACAAAGCACACATGGCTTCGAATAGTCTATGAATTTCGCTCACCTGCGCTCCGTGGCTAGGGCTGACGCTTATTTGAGTCTGGATGGAAAATATGCGACAAACGATTGTTTGAAGGCAATATTAAGAATGGGGGTTATAGCTTGACCGTTCGCATAAAGTAGGAATTGTCTTCCTTTTACCAATTATTAGGTGTGATGATGATTGGGGGAGATCTTTATCCAGCAGTGGACGTCATTTGGATGAAACGAACAAACGAAGGTGTGATAAACATAATATTGTAGTGTTTTCTTTCGATAAATACTAAATAGCTTTTAATCGAAACTACTTAATGCAATACTGAAAGCAAATTCTTCGTCAATATTTTAGTCATTTCTACTTTTAAGTTTTACCTAACATAGTAGGTAATTAAGTAAACTAAATTAATTAATCAATTGTTTTTCCCGTCACACTAATACCTAATACGTCGTAACCTCGAATTATAAGTTAGTGTTTACGCTAATAGCTGTTAAATATTTATGAGCCTAAACCACCCGTGGGATTATTTAGAATTTCCAATAATACTCGTAGGTGTGTTCAATGTTCATAACATGACAGCCCTAAGCATACACCGTCTGGTCTTCAGTCGTTATGTGCTCAACGAAACTTATTGCGCTGTAACTGTGTTGAGTAAACAAATGTTCGCGTGATATAATTGCGAGTTCGACTTTCCTTCGGGTGTGCGCCACGCCATTTTCAAGAACTTTTTTTTAAAAGTATGATTTAAAAAAATACTTTAAAGTAGGTATCAAGTTTCATTTCCAGTTTGAAAAAAACTTCCAAAATTAATTTGACAAGTTCATGTTAAGTGACAAAAGTCATCACCGCGATTTAATTTCTGGCAACGCCATCTATTGTCAGATTTAGGAACTACCTGAAAGTGTCATACACAAGCCAACCGACGCTAATTTGATCAGCTATTGTAAAAATACCAAAATCACAACATAAAAATGTCCCACGCAATTCCCGCAAACGTCTCGGCGACCGCCATAAATTCGTTCGGAGTCACAGTCTAAGTTTTTTCGTAATTGCAACGTCTTGCTCGTTCAGAGGGCGCCACTGGAGCAATTTATTTTTCCAGACGTTAAAAGCGTTCTATTTTCCCGATGAAGTATTGGGGTCGAGAGCCACCGTTGACCGATACACGCTGAAAAAACTGCCCTGGAATCTTTGACTTGAAGTCTTGAAGGCTTTTAAAAAGTTTGCCATGTGGTCGCGCGATAAGTGCGGGTAGCGCTTGGCCTTTTATTTTAAAGTTTTAACGTCGTAATAAACGTGTCAGTGGTTGCATTAGAGGGCAAAAGTTTTATAGACAGTAAATGTAAGTATGTAGGCTCTCACTCCGCGTTCAAGAAATGTAAAAATAAAATAGGCGTTCTATTTTGTTCGCCTTATGACGGATACTTAATTAAATCACGCCTCAATTTCACAATCCTATGAAAAAGTAAGGTAGGTACTTATTTAGATGGGTTTGACACAATCATCCAATTCGCATTTCGTCACGTATTCAAAAATGTTCCATCATTTTGTTCCATTCGCAAAATGGTCACACTCAGATATAATTTTTAGTTGTTTAATATTTTCAACCTACAATATAAATTGTTTTAAACTTTCATGGTCACTAACGAAATAAATATTATTGACGGGATTGCTACCATGTACCTTAATTACGAGCCTCTGATATTTCCCTGCTACATGGTAGCCATGTACCAGGGAAATATCGGAAGCTCGTAATTATTATTGACGGGATTGCTAAGGCCCATCAATAATAATTATTCAACCTACAAGTTGAACTATTGTTTAACTTTAACATGACTGTGACCATTTTGCAAATGGGCGGGTCTGAGTAAAACCCGTTTACTAAGCTTTCATGTATCAAAACCTAAGTTTCTTTGAAAACTACCCTTTTGTGCATTATATGGGCAAACACTTGACACTAGCCAAAACTGCCCCTGTCCCAAAAACGCTGATCATTCCAGACTTACGTGTGCTATTTAAAGTATTCCAGCTCCTCGACCCACGTGTGTTCCGAGCGCGGAACAAAGCCCGTAATAACCTGGAGAATGGGCGCGGAACAAAACGGGTGAAGTGGCGACTCGGGGCATTTTGTGAGGACAGGCCGTGTAGCCTGTGTTTTGGGGTGTCGATGACGCTGTTTAAATATAATGATGGGTCAGTTTTAGCAGGTTATTCTGACCACTGTTACTTTGAATGACAGAAATGTGTTTTAATCAATCTCATTAAAAATAATTTAATACAGTATAACACCATGTAATATGAGACTATTTTTATATGAAACCAAAAATATTTAACTTTTAATAATTCAAAATTAAAATTGAATACATTTATATTTTTAAAGAAATAAGTACATATTGATTTAATTATATAGATAAACCTTTTTTTAAGGATACTACAAATAGTTTTAACCATAATGTTCATGTCTGAAACTAAAAAATGTTACAAAATGTATGCTGGGACAAAATTGACCCAGCGGCGCTTTTAGGGGGGTCGCAATCTTCGGCACTTCTAGTGTTAAGTAGCACTTGCAACCTAGCTCTACCACTATGCTTTGGTGCGGTTATGTGGTTCATGGTTCAAATCCATATTGTTTATTTAGTACAAGTATACATAGTATAGGGCCTTTTGTGGATATTAAATATAGCTTGCACTACGACTACTTCTGGTGAAAAGTCAGCCACTAAATTGGGATGATAACATTAAAATAAAAAGCATAGCAATACATAGATGCTACAGAAATGTATATTCTGATGGGTTGGTGACTGTTATACCATTCCTTATCATCATTTCATTCCATTTAGCTATAAAAACGAACGTAATATTCATGATAATCACAATTGATATTTGCTTTAAAGCAATTCCTTAGATCGTAAAGCGAAATACTGCCCTCTTTTATGTACGGCACATCAACCTACCACAAAGATTGTTATTTCAATTGATTTTGTACCTTATTCCAAGGATATAAAGTTCAATATGTGTTGAAGAAATTCGTAAGTTGTATGGCTTGATTAGAACTAAAAATAGAGTTACAACGCTTTATTGTCTTGCTAACCTGGCCGAGTCATACTAAAATTATACTCATAACTTTCATAACTGCTGTAGTCATCCTTATTTTAGTTGTAGATAGTCATGAAACATCTAAGTACATGAGATTGAAAAAACAAGGATAGAAGTTACTTATTTTCATTTTAGAAGTAAAATGGTATAAGATTCGGGAGTTATTGTCGTTTGTTTATCCACTGATATCTAGCAAAAGTATCATTTTCAACCGACTTCAAAAAAGGAGGAGGTTCTCAATTCGACCCGTATGTTTTTTTTTTTTTTCTATGTTTGTTACGCGATAACTCCGCCAATTATGAACCGATTTGAACAAATCTTTTTTCGACGTATAGGTAATACCTCAAGGGTGGTCCCATTTAAATTTATTAATAGAAAAAACAACCCCCAAGGGTGGAAAATTGGGGATGAACTTTTTTATTCGCAACATCTCCGCCTATTATAAACCAATTTGAACGATTATTTTTTTGTTGAATAGGTATTATCAAAAGGGTGGTTTCATGCGAATTTGAAGAAAATATTTCACCCCCAAGGGTGGAAAATTGGGGATGAACTTTTTTATACGCAATATTTTTAATTTTTAGTTTTTTTTGTGTTCACGCATTTGAAGTCGGTTTTAAAAAAAGTTAATTATTCTAATAACCTTAGGAACTTTTAGGCTGGGTTGTACCATCTTACTTTAAATGTGACAAATGTCAAAAATCTGTCAAACTCCATACAAAAATCATAGTTACGGTCAAAGATAGGTGGTGCAACTCGGCCTTAAAATTTCATATGTTTTTACAGCTGTCAACGTGATGAAATAACAGCAGCTGTCAAATATCCAAGAACCGGATCTATTCCTAAACACTAAAACCATGGCATATGAAAGAAATAGATCAAATAATCTAGTTTCTTTCTAATACCAAAAACGAATGCCAATGGTAATGGATCAAAACCGTCACGCTACGCCAAACCCACACCTGCTATTTGTCCTTTAAATTAAAGTATTATACCAAACATTTACGATCACGTAAGAACAGCTAACGCACGCTCGTCATACTGATTAATTTAATTCCGCGCGACGCGAGCAACTTTGTCAATTAATTTTGGTACAAAGCACGCGAAAAGTTTTAAACATATTTTAATTGCACTTTTCATGTTTGCCGATGAGATAATGTGGAGTTGACTTGTTTACATAATGTATTTTAGTAATAAGGCTTATGGTAATTGTAAGAAAATGAAATTAAAATTTCTGACATTAGGTAAATTAAATACTATCTCAAATCAGTGAGTCACTTAATTACGCCCGTATTCACAAACATTAATATCAGATTTCACAGTGCGCGTGGACGCACAGGGTGACCCACGAACCAATCACAGAGCTCTATTTAACGCTGTGCGTTCGATTTGCTGCTTCACTTGCTTAAGTGACCCGCCCTCTCACGCCCGCAAGCATCATTTGTGAATACGGGAGTTAGATATTGGGGAAACCGCATGTTTTCATATTGAGCGGTGGAAAATAACGCGATAAAACGGGTGACATTTCAGAGAAAAAATGTGCTTATCATCAAATAAGTCATCATCATCATCATCATCATTTCAGCCACAGGACGTCCACTGCTGAACATAGGCCTCCCCCAATGCCTTCCATGTTGATCGATTGGTAGCGGCCTGCGTCCAGCGCTTCCCTGCTACCTTTACGATGGCAGTGGCAATGGGCAGGGCACATAGTACGCAGAACTGACGGCTGATGGGGCAGAAAGGTTCTGGAATGGAGGCCGCGTACCGGAAAACGCAGCGTGGGACGTCCACCTACAAGGTGGACCGACGACATCAAATAAGTATGACATAAATATTGAACGCATAACTTTACACTCTGAATTTAATATCTCAGAACTCTTGGTTTTAGCAGTACTGTCGCAAAATTGGTAAAGCATAGTTTTCTAAAGCCAACTTACTTGAGTAATTCATCCAAAATTCCTCGTAACTTTAAATATTTTTACCGCATTGCAGTCTCGTATTAATTACTAATTAGTTGTCGACTTGTGGGAAGAGACAGCTTCGGAAAACACTACGTACGCTAGCACTTCATACTTGACATTTTTATTGTAAAACCACACTTATTAAAAGTACACAAGTGTTAAGCTTGATACGCATTGTAAATAAATGTATGTTTGAAATAACAGCGGTTTGTTGTTGTTTAATTTGCGACGCGCTAGTCATTATTTATGTTGACTTGACAACGTAATCAAGTGACTCCCATTCCGCGAAATAGAAGGCATTTAGCTTCGTCAGTCGCCATCAACCAAGCCAATCGCTTTCAAATTGATAGCGATTGATAGCGATGATAGAAATTCACCAGCATTCTAATCATCACGCATTGATAGCGCATTTTAAAAAAGAATGTCTATAAATAGGTAGGGTGGGTGCACCAGTCCCACACCAGGAACCTGTAGTAGGTACACCATTTCTAATTTCACATCAAAATATTAACAATCTGTCGTCTAACCCTTCCCGCCACTTTTGTTACGTTTGGTAGCACTGCCGTACTTCTACCAATAATTGGTCATAAATAAAAGCGACAAACACGACTTGTACGATCTGGTCAACCTTAGGCACATTGCGACTTTCCACATTGATTGTTAAATAAAAATAAATCTTACAGCTATTAAGAAAATTGGAATAAGCTACTTGATTCTATGATAGACAAGGAGTACTTAGTTAATTCTTTTTTTTTGCAATTATTGTTGTAATAATTGAGTCACAATATCAAAATTACTTTTGAAATGTCGCTTATTCGGTTTGTTAATGGTACACCCACCCTATATCTTTTCACTTCTTCGTTGAAGTATGGATCGTATCTTTTCTCCACTTCGCTTCATGAAGCACGAACCAGCTCTTTAATATTCAGTTGAGTTATTACCTAAAGTGAATAGGTATTGATTTATTCAAGAACTATATATGGGTTTGACGTTGATTTATAGTTCCGTGCCTTCAAGATTTCATATTAAACGTCTTAGTCGGTATTCTAGGTACCGCTTGATTAATCATTTAATATTAAACAAAATTAGGTTTTACCGGTAATGAAATGGCTTCTTGAAAACGATTTCTTTTAACATGAAGTGCTTTATAGAGAAGTTCTACCATATAATATTATTCAATGATGATATTACGAGTTTAGTTAGTTAAAGAACTCAACGATTGCATGTTTTGCAGTTGTTATTTTTTATATCCTTTAATCTGCTTTTCTAATCAGTTTCTCTAACAATACAAATTCTCTATTAAATAAGTGGTGCCTAGATGCGAGCGGCGCAGGACCGGTCTTTATGGAAATTTTTGGGGGAGGCCTTTGTCCAGCAGTGGACGTCTTTCGGCTGACCCAAACGAACGAAGTAAGAAAGTAAATAAATATAATATACCGCATCTCACTCAACGTCAGGTGGGACTGCGGTGAAATTCAAAACATGCTTACAAAAACTAAAAAACTTCAGTTCGTTATGAAAAGCAAATGGCGTAACAAACAAAATGCCTTCGCCAGCAAGCCATCGAAAAAGAATAGCAGTGATAAGATTAAGGCTTTCAGTCCCTCACAATGCGGTAACCCACTTTTAGCCATTGTCACAGATCTCCAGCAATAGGCAGCGACTATAGGAGTAGTAATGTGTGTAGTATCAGTACTTCCTACGGGCATATCGTATATTCGTCTAATAAAATACGGCTTGATAGTGGTTGTTCTTTAATATTTGGTATCGGATTTTTTGTGACTCTACTGTCAATTTTTTTATGCATAACAAAGCAGGTATTTGACCGCAATCGCACCTGGGTGTTAAGTGAGATGCAGTCTAGGATGGTACATTATCTGCCCTGTGCCTAGGTAAGTATTCACTCTCGCCTTAAAAAGGTCCGGATTGTAGTGTTCGGGAAAGTCAGCAGCAGGCAGCGAATTCCAACTCTTCTAAGGAGTTATTCGTAACATAATTTATTTATGTCGATATTTGAACCTTTAGTACTTGTAACTGTCAGATAAATTATACAATAATTGAAATAATTTAAAATTAATTATTACTAAAACAAAAATCAAATGTGATTATGAAAATTTTTACCTTATGTCACATGGTTTTCTGTAATGGACAATTTTAGACAGATTAGTATAACCATGAAAAGAAACACAGTAAATCTATCCTCAAGAACTTATTGATTGCCTTCTAAAGGCTCTTACATCATTTTAATTAATATGTGCCTTTTGCTTTGCCCTTTATTCTAACCCTTTATTCTATTCTGAAAATGATGTAAGAGCCTTTAGAAGGCAATGAATAAGCTCTTGAGGAAGATATTCAAGTCACAGAATCCAGCCTTAATATTAGTTCATGGAAATGTGCGTACGGAGCGGTTTTTTTGTCAAGCGCGAGCCGCACGTAGATCTACTAAAAATGAAAATTTAACCCTATTTTTACCGAGTCTAAAGAGGATCTCTTACCCAAGTTGCCGTCAATTGGTTCAAAAGTTTACTTGTGACAAAAATACACCAACTGAGTTTTCTATTTAAGTAGGTACCTGTTGATAAAAATAGGTTAGTTTTTAGTTATACAAAGGGTGACTTCAGTGTTTAAGTTCTCACTGTCTGTCACAGCCTGTATGTGCTGAAATCTAGCAGTCAGCCGTCGCATGATTGATGGCTCGCTAATGTTAGCGATGCACTCTTACACATAATATTATATCTCACTACCTATAAGAGCTTTTTTTGGAACAAAATTGTACTTATTGCGCCTAAAAAAACAAAAATTGTGAGAAACTTAACACATGTACGTACTTACATGCTTAATACGCAGTAACATTATTAAAGTTATGAAAGCACCCTGTATTTAAAAGATGACAGCCATTATTTAAGTACTGAACAATAAATAAAAGTAACAATTCAACTCACCTTAAATTATGTAATAAAGATGAGCATTGTTGGGAAAGTTAACAAAACTCGGGTACGTGGATGGGGCGCAGTTACAAGAACCATATTTACTTAGGTCCTACTTTCAAGCTCCGGGAACAGTGTGCTTTCAGAAAAAATACGTTGTTCTGGATAAAACATTTATAAGGGACCCTCATCATGTTATGAAAACTTACAGTAAATAAGGCTTCAAGAAACAGCTGATTTTGATATCGAGGTGAGATTTTAGTTATTTTCGTATTACCATAAGACTTATAAGCCCGTATTTACAAACGATGCTTGCTTAAGTGAAGCAGCAAATCGAACGCACAGTGTTGAATAGCTCTGTGATTGGTTCATGTGTTACCCTGTGCGTCCATGCACGCGCACTGTGAGACTTCGTGTAATATTTGTGAATACGGGCGATAGGATTGTTGTATCTGTTTTCATTATTATTCTACAGAAAATATTTATTCTAAAGATTTATATTCTAGCCAGTCCCAAGGGATAAAATAAGCCCCAATTTTACAGTGATTCTAAAATAAATATTCATGACCAAGTTACTTTAAATAAATTGTGGATGTATCACAGTAAATTAAGTTGTGGCACTAAATTATGTGCATTTTATATTGAATGTCGAATACACTTCGTCGGATAGTCGAATTTTAATTACGGTCCCGTCATATTTCATAACGACGCCCGCCCATGCCGCCCAGTATCCGATATTCCGCCCAAACCATCCGCCCGCCCGAGATGATTCGAAAAATGCATTTTACAATTCACCATATTGATGGTTTTTTGCCGCAATCGTTTGAAGGGTTAAGTGATGAAAAATTTGTTTTTCAGTTGAATAAAATGTGAAAACATGTTCAAATTCAAATTCCCCCATGTTACCGATCAAAAAATATTTTCATAAGAGTTTTTTCTGATTTATTTCTCAATACATTTGTTCGCGATCGCGAGTGATACCCTATATAAAAATTGTGACATTGACAGTGGTGCCAACCGTCGTACACCCTATATTTTAAGTTTCTCTCTCTGCCTTGTGGAACCGATCAGTACACACGTCTGTTGAAATTATTTCGCATTTTTACTTCAAAATATACCTGGCCCCCCTTCATGGTCCTGGATCGAGCCAGATTATTATTGCAATCGAGAAACCGCTACGAGGATTTCACGGAAAGCGCAGTTATTTGCATTGGGGATTGCGCGTCGTCAAAGAGTGGTCGAGGTTCAAAGTTCAACGGATAAAACGCGTGAGCAAAGTGGTATAAAAAGTGATTAATTTTAGGACCCAGCACTCTAATAAGGTATATTTTAACTGTAATTGTAAGGATATATCAGGTTAGTAATCATTAATGTGTATTTTATGCAAAATTTGTGAAATAATGACTGTGTAACCGATTTACCTACCCGTTACAATTTAAATGTAGCAGTGTAGATACATTTGGCAATCAGTTAAGCTAGTTAAATCTTATTATTTTGTTAATACATTCGCAATTAAGTGCCGAATAATTTATCTAGTATTTGTTTAAGCCAAATTATCATTATTTTAACACTCACTGTAACGGTCGTGATTTTATAGGTTATAATTCCACTTTATATTTTCGTATTTATTGTGAATATTAGTCTCAATAATAATTTCCAATCATTGTAATTTAATTAATTTATCCAAATTCCGTATTAATTGTTTTTATATTTTCTAATAATTGCATCTATTCCACACCTCAATTCACTCATTTGTTATAACGTTCTATATTGTATAATAGTACTAAGTACATAAGTAAAAGTTTTCAATTGTATACATTCCAGGATGACAAGTGAATTTAAAGTACCAAGCCGACCTCAGTCTCCCAAAATGATGGACGATAAGGACTTAAAAAGGATACGTGGAAGCATAAAAGGTCGTCTCACTGCATTTTCCAATCATTTGGCCGGTTTGGAAGGATCCTCGCTAAGTTGTCAGGATGCCAGGGAGTTACAATTGCGAATCGGTAAGGTTGAACATTTATACGATTCATACGATGAGGTGCAGTTGAAAATTGAGTGTGCGTGTGATGATGATCTGCAAGTTAGTGAACGGAATGAGTTTGAAGGAAATTATTATCGCGTCCTTGCCAAGGCACAAGAAATTCTAGACAGTTATCGTAAGTCACAAGATAAATTAGATGCGCAATCAATCGGTAGTCGTTCCAACAATCAGAAACTTGTTAAATTGCCCACGATACAATTGCCAAAATTTAGTGGCTCATATGAAACTTGGATGGAATTTCACGATACCTTTTCCAGTTTAATTGACAATAACGATCAAATTGATGAGGTAAATAAATTCCACTATTTAAGGGCATCTTTGGAAGGGTCAGCTGCTGTGGTAATTAATTCCATTGAGTTTTCAGCTAAAAACTATTCTGTTGCGTGGAAACTCTTGTGTGATCGTTTTGATAACAAACGTTTATTGATACAAAATCATATTTCAGCTTTATTCAACATTGAATCGATCACAAGAGAATCCTCGATTAATTTAAAGGGAATTATCGATCAGGTTAATAAGAATTTGCGGTCCTTAGAATCCCTAGGAGAACCTGTCGATCATTGGGATACATTATTAATTTATATCATCACAAAAAAGCTAGACTCCAAAACATATCGTGAGTGGGAGGAACACAAGAGTTCATTGCCTAATGATAAGCCAATAAGTCTAGAATTCTTACTTAGTTTTATACGTAATCGCGCAGACTTACTTGAGACTATTGAACTATCACAAAATAATATCATGTCAAAGAGCAAACCTGCAACTAAAATAAAGGCAATGGTATCTTATCAGAGCAATCAAAATAATGATTCGAATGCATGTTCACTAAAACCATGCCCTAATTGCAGTGATAATCATTTTTTAAACAATTGTCCTAGGTTTCTTGCATTGACTAGCGAAGCACGGTATAAGTTACTGCCTAGTTATAGGATATGTTTTAATTGTTTCCGTAGTGGACATTATGCTAATTTATGTAAGCGTCCTGGTTGTAAAATATGCAAACGCAAACACCATACGCTCATTCACATTAATGAGATAGGAGCATCAAAGCAAATGTCTACACCTATACCTATAACTAGCGCCCAAACAGCTGATTGCGATAACGGCACTCGTACAAAAAACTCGATGCCTACAGGTGCGCATGGTTCGAGCGTTGCACTCTCGGGAAGCGTCTCCGCCGCATGCGACGCGTCAGATCAGTGTGAGGTTTTGTTGTCGACTGCATTAGTAAAACTGCGAGACTGTTATGATCGCGAAGTCGTCGCTCGCGCCATTTTAGACAGCGGCAGTACGTCGTGCCTGTTGACCGAACGGCTATTTAAACAATTAAACTTGCCAGCTGATCGCACTGATAGAATCGTCGTAGGTATAAATAATAAAACATCGAACATAAATAAAATGTGTCGTTTGCCTATTACGTCTTTGTGTGAAACTTATTCAATTAACTTAAATTGTTTCATTCTTCCGTCGATCACAGATAGTGTTCCCGGGTGTAAAATTAATGTAAGGAATTTAAACATTCCGTCTGATATTTGTTTAGCGGACCCTCAGTTTAATTCGCCCGCCGCCGTTGATATGATCATCGGCGCTGATGTTTTTTGGGACATTTTAGGCTCGCAAAACATTAAGTTAGGTGATGGAAAACCAATACTTTATGAAACTAGACTAGGATGGATAGTTTCCGGCCCTGTTAGTCGCGGTCGTGTATCTGATTTTCCACACATTAAATGCAACTTTACTCAGGTTGATCCATTGACTTCACATTGCACTGAAGATGACATTCAAGCCCAACTTACGCGGTTTTGGCAGCTCGAAGAAGTTAGCCCTCAGTCATCTCATTATTTTCCAGAGGAGAAGCAATGTGAAGAACATTTTGTAAAAAATACAACTCGCCTCTCAGACGGTAGATTCTGTGTTAGGATCCCATTAAAGCAAACACCAAGCGTGTTAGGTGATTCTTATCAGCGAGCTAAACATTGTATGTTATCATTAGAACGTCGACTCAAAAAAGATTCGTTATTTAGTAAAATGTACAATGACTTCATGGTAGAATACGAATCGTTAGGTCACATGACTGAGTGCGAACCGATCACATCGGTCCCTCATTATTTCATTCCTCATCATGGAGTTCTTCGTGAAAGTAGCACTACGACCAAACTTCGCGTCGTATTTAATGCAAGTAGTCCAACCACTACAGGTGTTTCATTTAATCAGCTTCAAATGATTGGGCCTACAGTTCAAGATGACCTACTTTCAATCCTTCTACGATTTAGGCAGCATAAATATGTGATGGTAGCAGACGTAGAAAAAATGTATAGATGCATAGAAGTCGATGCCGTAGACAGACCGTTGCAACAAATTATTTGGCGTGACCAAAATCATCCCAATTCGCAACTGAAATGTTATGCTTTGAACCGGGTAAGCTACGGCACCGCTAGTGCTCCATTTCTCGCTACTCGTTGCCTAAAACAAATTGGTCTAGAATGTAGAGACTCTCAAATAGGTGAAATCATTATCCATGATTTTTACGTCGATGATTTCTTGAGTGGTGGTGATGAAATTGAACAAGTTTTATACATACGTAATCAAGTAACAGCTGAGTTAGCCTCTGCTTGCATGCCTCTCAGAAAATGGAAGTCCAATGAGCCTCAATTATTGCCTAAGACTGATAAGTCATCTCCCGATGTAAACATTTGTGACTCTGGCGCCGGTAAAACACTGGGCCTCGGGTGGCACTCAGTTTTAGACGAATTTTACTTTCCAATCAGTTCAATAGCCAAAGGAAACACAAAGCGTGATATACTTTCTGTAATTGCCAAAATATTTGATCCATTAGGCCTTCTTTCACCTTGTGTCATCCTCATGAAAATTCTATTACAGAGACTATGGCTACAAAAACTGTCCTGGGATGATGAGCTACCTGTGGACATACACCAAACTTGGACGGAGCTGGTCCAAGGCCTCCCGGGTCTAAACAGCTTACGCATACCGCGACGTGTTATCTGTGATTCAGCTTCGCGGCTGGAATTACACATTTTCACAGATGCGTCTGAGCGTGCGTACGGCTCCTGTGTGTATGTTCGTAGCATTAATTGTGAAGGTGAGGTCTCAGTCCATTTATTACTTGCCAAGAGTAGAGTTGCTCCAATCAAGCCGACAACAATACCACGCCTCGAGCTATGCGGCGCCGTAGTGGGTGCTCATTTGTACGAGAAAGCAATTGCTGCACTACGATTGCAAGTCAACCAAGTCATTTTTTGGACAGACTCAATGGTCGTCATTGGTTGGCTCAAAATGTTGCCGTCGAAGTTGCAACCATTCGTACGCAATCGCATAGCCGAAGTTTTAGATAAAACCGGTGACTGTACTTGGCGACATGTTCCGTCTGAAGAGAATCCCGCAGATTTAATATCTCGTGGAGTTAGCATAGAATCTCTTCAGTCGCTTAATTTATGGTGGCACGGACCAGATTATTTAAAACGCGATCCATCGCACTGGCCTGCAACCCCAACAGCGCCTAGTACAGCCGGTGATTTGCCTGAAACTCGAAAGGAGGTAACTTTAATTGTAAACTGTGAAACTCAAAGTAAATTTATTGATTTAAGTCGTTTTTCGAAACTTTCTAGACTTCAACGCACTGTGGCTTATGTGCTTAGATTCATAAATAATTGCAAAAAGGGAACGATGCGAACAACAAGCTTCTTAAATGCTTGTGAATTAGATGAAGCACTAATTGTAATTTTAAAACAATCGCAAATGCAATCATTCCCAGAATATGATTTATTAATGAAAAATAAGGATTTACCTAGTAAAAGCCCACTAATTAAATTCAATGTTTACTTAGATGATAATAATTTAATTCGCGTTGGTGGTCGTTTAGATAATTCAGAATTTTCATTTGAAAAGAAACATCCTATCATTATACAGTCCACTCATTTAGTAACTAAATTAATTTTTGAATATGAACATAATAAATTGATGCATGCCGGCCCTCAACTACTATTGGCTACCATCAGGGAAACTTACTGGCCGATAGGCGGCCGCAACTTAGCAAGAAAATGTTATCGTCAATGCGTACGTTGTAATCGCATGAAGGGTAAGACTTTTAACCCATTAATGGGAAATTTGCCGCAGCAGCGACTTCAACCAGGTGGATACCCATTTGATAGTGTAGGCGTAGATTATGCAGGCCCTATGGCTGTCGCTAATCGCACAGGCCGTGGCTGTAGACTCACTAAATCGTACATTGCAATTTTTGTATGTTTCACGACCAAAGCGGTACACCTTGAGCTAGTGGGTGATTTAACAAGTAATAATTACCTTCTCGCGCTGCGCAGATTCATCTCACGCAGAGGAAAACCCTCTCACATATTTTCAGATAACGGTACCTCATTCGTAGGAGCGGTTAACGAGATTTCGAAATTCTTGAAAGGCAATTGTGATTCATTGGCTTCGGACATAGCGCAGGAAAGTATTAATTTTCATTTCATACCTGCGTATAGTCCTAATTTTGGGGGTCTCTGGGAGGCTGGCGTTAAGTCAGTTAAATTTCATTTGAATAGAGTGCTGGGAAATTGTAATCTTACGTTTGAAGAGCTCACTACCACTTTAGTGCAAATCGAGGCGATACTTAACTCTCGGCCACTCTCTCCGTTGTCATCGGACCCCGCAGACCTGACGCCACTCACGCCCGGCCACTTCCTCATCGGCCGCCCTCTCACCGCCCTGCCGAACTCCAGCTACGCAGACTGCCCCATCAGCAGGTTAACACGATTTCAACGCATTGAGCAATTACGCCAACACTTTTGGACGAGATGGAGCAAAGAGTACATTGCAGAACTTCAGCAAAGAGCCAAATGGCATTCATGCAAGTACTCCCTAGAAGTCGACACGCTTGTTCTGCTGAAAGAAGATGGACTTCCACCTCTAAAATGGAAACTTGGGCGTATTGTCAAAGTCTTTCCTGGTGCCAGTGATGGGATCTGTCGAGTTGCTGACATACAGACTGCAAACGGCATCGTACGGCGTAGCTTCAGCAAGATTGTTCCGTTGCTCCCAGAAGAAGACGTTTCGGTTGAAGGACGAGCCTTCAACGCGCGGGGGCATGTTCGCGATCGCGAGTGATACCCTATATAAAAATTGTGACATTGACAGTGGTGCCAACCGTCGTACACCCTATATTTTAAGTTTCTCTCTCTGCCTTGTGGAACCGATCAGTACACACGTCTGTTGAAATTATTTAATATACCTGGCCCCCCTTCACATTAGCTAAACGAAAATAAAATAACCAAAAGCACATTTATTAAGTGAGTAAAATAACAGCTTAGAGAGGTTTTTTCATACTTTAGGAGCTCTAGTCTAGGCCCAACAAAATTAAATAGAAAATGGTGATAGGATTCGTCTAAGTAACACTTTTTCTTTACGATGAAGCCCAGACTGTAAACTGTTTGTATACCTATTACAAATAAATAAATAAATAAGTCCGTCTTAGGAGAATTTATTTCTTGCCCACTTTTCTCGCAGTCCTTTTTAGGTTCTTAGCTCCAACCTAAGTATTCAAAGCTAGGTAAATATTTTACAAAACTAGATTTATCTTAGATGGCCAAAAATTCTTTGTAGACTATCTCAGACTTACGCCCGTATTCACAAATGATGCTTAAGTGAAGCAGAAAATCGAACGCACAGCGTTGAATAGAGCTTTGTGATTGGTTCGTGTGTCACCTTGTGCGTCCACGCGCACTTTAAGACCTCGTAGTAATGTTTGTGAATACGGGAGTTAGTCTGTAGGTCAGACAGAAACATAATATGTATCATTAAGTCGGTTAAGAATAAAATGCTACAGTGTTAAGCTAAATATGCTGTCAGCTATAGACGACATACACGCTTAAACTTAACACATATACATTAGCATGCAAAAAAGGGAAACGTGAAGCCTATGTTTTAAGGAGTGAAGCATTCAATTTATGTGCTACCATAAATTGAATGCGTGTGCTCTAAATTTGCTACCGAAATGAATATGGTAATTAATAATCGGCTGAAACGTAATTACAACATCAGCATTTAAAAGGTTCCGGATACACTAACTACTTTTCTTGGACTTGCTTGCCTGAGACTTCGTCTACGTTTTCGTTATATGACAGAAATATTTTTTTACTTTAGTGAAATCATAAAGCTGTGAATCCTTTAAACTTAGAAATGATTATGGAAAAAAACTAAATGGGTCACTTTCTTTTAAATAAACGATATTGGTACTCAAGTTATTAATAACTTTATCCCTACTTAACCCTATTCCCTAAAATAACTATCTGTCTGTCACATTTTTACACTGAATCGATTTTGATGAAAGGCAGAGAGATAGTTTGAGTCTCGGTAAAAGGACATAGGATAGTTTTTATCTCGGTTTTTGACACAAGGACGCGCGCGATAGTTTTTTTTACGACACAAAATTTCACGTGGGAAAAAGCTAGTTATTATTAATTATTATTAAGCTAATTACAACTTCGTGTACATTCAAAGTCTGAGATTGCATTATACATAGTTAACAAGCCCTCGATTGTGCCTATTCCATCGCCACGGGTCATAATGTACCCACAACCTAACATTGTGCTGTATTCTATTATGTGGCGTTTGTTTAGGACCATAGCTTCTGAGTCTATGAGAACACGGCTTTTTATCCGCATACATTGATTAAATTAACGTACCCAACTTGAATTTACATTTTTTTGTTTTTACTCGGTTTTATCCCATACACATAATAAATGATTTGGTATAATACACTCTCTTTTATGTACTGTATTCTACTGCCACAAGTTTCTTTAGTTATTTATTAAATGTGAAAGTTGTGGAGGACGAAATTGAATAGGTACTAGATACTCGTAGATGTTTATTTTTACGAAACTAGAAACTACTACCAGAAAGGTGTAATGAAGTTTAAAGCATAGATAATATAAACATGCATTTTCAATCTAAGCCCATTTGGTTAAACCTAAAAATACGGTGGCACAACTCAGCCACTGTCAGGTCAACTGAGTTTTTGAATGTCACAAAATTGTATCAACAGTGACCCATAGTAATTACGTCAGTGGGTCTAGACAAAGTGCAAATTATAATCGCAAACCAGTCGCAAAGTGGTCGAAAAGCCCCTTTTTTGTATGGAGTTTTGACGGATTCGATTTTCGATTCGATCAAAAAGTGCGTTTTGTCTAGGGGGGCAGGTGTATAAATAAATAGAGTTCGTTAGTGACGTTTTAAAAGCAAAACTTCATTGGAAACACATAAAAAGCTGCATAGGCCATTTGTTATTTACTTCCTGAGCGGGCTGAACTGAACCCAATTATAAATACTCGGTGCAAACTTCACAATTATTAGAGAAAATAAGAGGGAATAAATGAAGAATTTATTTTGATTCATTCTACCAACAACTTGGAAAAGCGAGGTTAAATGTATTAGTATGGGAGTAATTAAATCCAGAAATATGTTTAAGTTTATTCAAAAATATTTTGACTGGATTAAAGAACATAATTTGACGTTAGTTAGTCTAGCACATTGGTTCCCAAAGTGGGGGGCGCGCCCCACATGGGAGGCGCAAAGACCTTTAAAGGGGGGCGCGGGCGATCAATGTACTTTAGTATAAAAAACCTGCGCCCGCTGAGAGAATGCACTCCAGACTGCTCGATACGAGCAATAAATAATCTTGACTGGAGGTGGAGGGGCGCGGAATTTTTTGTATTGTCGAAAGGGGGCGCGCGCCTCAAATAAGTTTAGGAACCAATGGTCTAGTACATCATTTCACACAGCGTTCTTTCTATACGAAGCTAGTAGGTACGTGTACTGTTAAAACAGGACAATCTTAAAACATAACAATAATTATTACATCGTGTTTTTTTTAGCATAACTAGAACTCAACACCAATGGTAAAAAAATAAGTATTATGTCTGTGCACCCAATTTTAGTTTCGTAAGGAAATCAAACCCGCGTGCATATATCCATGATATCCAGTGGACTATACAAGCAAAGCACGCTTTAAGTCTGATAATCTTAGTGACAGTTGTAACAAACCTATCAATCTATTGTAACCAACACAGAGTAGTTGTTTAACATTCACCAGAAACTCTACATCAATTAATCGTTATAACATTTAATTACTTTTGTTAACAGCTCCGAAGTATCCTTCAGATACTGCAAAAGACGTTTCATTTTCCGGACCTTTTCAAACAGAAACCAGTGTCTTTGAAATTAATGGAAATCAAACAACAGCTAAAATCTTGTTGTTCAATTAAAAGTTGGTGATTTTTTCGCTTGTATAACTAGAGGACCTTAATAAAATTAGGGGCACGATCGTTTTGCCAATTAGATGGAGATTCGTGGAATTTAAATGTTTTTGTTTTGAGACAATGGAAACTCTTTGGTTAATTTTACAATGGTATTTATTAAACAATCGGATTTGACGTGAACCTAAAGGCAAGGTTTCATTACAGCTGATTTTCTCTCTTGGCTAATTAAGCATTTTATGGTGAAATAAATCCTATTTCTAAAATATTAACATCTATTTTGTTCTAAAAACTACAGCTGTGTAGCTAATAAATGTAGTGGCTTTAGGCGTACATAGGCTAAGGCTTTTTTAAATTAATTATAACGTAAAACATGCTTTTAGAAATATTTCGTTGAAGTTTATTTTAATTAGCTGAACTAAATTTTTTTTTTTTAAATTACGAAAAATAACTTTTAATAAGATCGTAAAAGGTATTCAGCGATTTAACAAAAAATAATTGTAGAATCTTTTGTTAAAGTTAATAAACTGGTAAGTATTGAGAGCAAAAATAAAATCGTGAAACTTTTTAGCGTTAACTTATTGGTAATTCCTCTTAATTTAACGAGGCTAGTAGTAGCAACCGCAATGCTCATAAACTCTAATGATGGCATCTGACCGCGGTGATAATCATTAAAAGGCGAGTCGCCATCAAAGTGTTCACAAAATAAACCTCGAATGAATGTAGAGTCCGCGAATAAATTCAACTTGCGACGGGGCGCGACCTACTGACACGGCGCGTTTACAACCGACGATTGCTAAATTAGGGGAAAGTACATTAGAAATTAGACTGTAATTATGCCTTGACCTATTTACTTTAAGTACCTAAAAACCATTACGTAGATTAACTTTTCGCTGTTTGTTAAATACGTTAGAGCTATTGCTTAGCTTTAGACGAAGTTTTTAAGGTCATTGTAAATAAATGATGAAGACAAAACCTAGTTTAGTTTAGGGCACGTCTAGCGTAAGTCGCACTGGAAAAATACCTCTAATTTTAAGGACAAAAAAATTGGTCTGTCTTTAAGTTTGATGGAATGTCACATAAAAGTAACTTTTCTTCAATAAATATTAAATCTGTTCTGTAGATACAATGTAGTGTATACTCCTATCGTATTTATAAGTATCAAATTGTACATTGTTAAACTAACATTTGACCTATTCAGACTAAAATAGAAACTACGTTTGTAACGAAATCGATAGTCATATTTTTAGGACGCCTCGCACCTCCCGACTTTTACCGTGCACGTGTAAACGGTCACCTAAACGTTTTCATTCCGCAGCTCTTTCATTTTGCGTTTTCAAAAGATGTGACTCCGCACTTTGCCTCTAAGGTTCCTTTGCTGTGTTAAAAATAAACATATAAAGAATTTCGCCCAACTTCGCGTTCCATTGAAGCGATTGTATATCTTGCTTACTCATTCTCCCCTTTGTAGCAGACAATGGATGACGAGCATAGCAACTTATTCGGTAAGTGGAGGCAATAACGTGAGATTAATGAATGGTAAAATGTGTTTTGTTAGAAAGACAATGTCTACCCTCATTATTGTTATGAGAGCTTTATATCATTTTGGGATGATGAATATATTTTGTGCATGTATTTAGGTGTTTAGGTTAGTCGTGTAAGTATTGAGGAAGATTTTGGCTGTGACTTTTGTTAGGAAAAGCAACTGGCAATTTTGTTGAAAATAGTACATAACATAATGGTACATAAGATGTCACGTGTTTATCTTTATGTTCAGCCGACAGCACATCACACTATTATTTTTGTTGTAAGGTAGCAACTATAATAATTAGGTACCTAAGATCCCTCAGATTAATCTTAACTTGCTGTCATCTGTATTGTTCTCTATAACATCTTTTTCTTGATTACTTTATTATAGCGGATTTTTTCTTTTCTTGTTTTGCGTCTCGACAGATTACTAATTGAGTTGTGTCAGTGCGTAGGTACTACAGAGTAAGTGCCACTTACCATGCAAACGAGAAAGCACACGCAAATTACCTCTAACACGGCAATTTTCGAAGGTGCGAATAACAAACCAACTTTCAACTCGATTTTCTCGACCACAGTGTACTGACTGGACGTTTAGCTACAGTCTGACAGGCTATTTTGGATCTTATAGTGGCAAAATTAGCGTTTGAAATTGAGTACTGGCCTTTGATGGATGTGAACTTGCTAAATGCGCAATGTAAAGTCGTTATACGGCAAAGAGTAAGTCAATAGAGCAAATGAATAAACTAAAGAGTTCGTTAAGACGAGTAGGTATAGAGTAGAGCATTTTCTCAAGCATTTCTATGTAATGTAACGTTCTTGCGAATGTTACAATACAGGTAAAAAGTACGACGTTTGGTTCGTGATAAATGAGAACATTTTATTATCATAGAGCGGCTCGTTGTTCTGTTACAAGTAAATGCTCTAGTCTATACTTACCTTTAGAGTCTTTGTTACTTGTCTACACTAATATTATAAAGAGGAAAACTTTGTTTGTTTGTAATGGATAGGCTCAAAAACTACTGGACCGTTTTAAAAAAATTTTTCACCATTCGAAAGCTACATTATCTACGAGTAACATAGGCTAAATTTTATTTTGTAAAAAAATAGGGTTCCGTAAAATATGTAGATAAGATAAATAGTCCACGCGCGCGAAGCCGCGGGCGGAAAGCTAGTGTAATATAATTTGATTCTTAAATAAATACCTACGTTTAGTTTTCACCGTTCAAAACTCAGCAAACAACTTTTTACTTTAGTATTTTTTAAATTTTATGGTTTAAACATAGTTATTTAATTGCTTTCACAAACCATTTAAACTAACAAGCCGCGATAATTAAGACCTAATTACTGCTACGTAAAATAAAAATGTTCCAAATAGTTCAAAAACTGTTCCAATGTTATTTTACAGACGAAAAACTTAAAAACAACTTTTACAAGGTCGAAAGTTGAAACGCGGTCAGCCCGACTTTCGGTTTGTCGGGGTCATAACGTCGCGTGCGGTCGAAACTACGTCATATACCTCGAGATCAATAAACATGTACCTTCCTAAGACTCACTTTTACTGTAAACAACCGTCATTCAGTTTGTATGCTATATAAATGGAATTATAACGACTAGAAACCGAGTAAGCTCAAGAAAAGTAAGGTACCTAGACCTACTTCCAACTTGACCACTAATGGCTTAGTTATTCCTATACAGGGTGGAATTTTGTAATGCCACCTGGAGGGAAAGTACTCTTAATATTGTAGATAGAAAAAAAAACTCAAAGAAAACATTCCTTTATTTTTGAAAAGAAATAGAACTGCATTGAAAGTTTTCCAAAAATTTGCTTGCCACACCCGGGAATCGAACCAACTAAAATCTGTTAAAAATTACACCCTGTATTTTTATTACATCGATCATTAGGCTTAAGTATAAGGATGAAATCTCTCTAATAAACTTGATAAATCAAATGAAAGGAAAACCATGAAATCTTAAATTATTTTAATTATGTACAGAAAATTGTATGGTGATAGTGAATTTTCGAAAAAAATATCGAAAATCTTTGAATGCAGTTATCTTTCTTTTCAAAAATAAAGGAATGTTTTCTTTCAGTAAAATTTTCTATCTACAGTAGGTATTAAGAGTACTTTCCCTCCAGGTGGCATTACAAAATTCCACCCTGTATATTCTGACCGATGACATAGTCAATTAAAGTGAAAACTTTTGTGGATGACATTGCACGACATTTTGGCCTCACTTTAGACGAATCATTTTAAAAAAAAATCCGGGTTATTCCTAAAGGTCCACGTCTCTGTTGTTCTTTTCCATAAAAATTTAAAAATATTCATACTTCCGCCAAAAATTTTCAAATGTGCCTTCCCAATGGGTCCACGACGTAATTTTTTACTTTGGAAAAGTAATATGCTAGAACTTACGTAATTGGTAATCAAGATTGATCTTAGATAAGCAAAATGCTTAAAATATAACGCTATAAGTAAGTTTTGACTTAACTTTAAGGTTAAGGTTTGTGTTTACAATATAACGCTCATAACTTCATCCAATCATAGTCATAAATATTCAAATAATCAAAACCCTCAAACTATGTTGAGATTGTATCGATTTCTTCTGTAATAGGTACGTACGTAAAAACTAGGTACAGTCAGCGCGCAGCGTCAAACATTTAGTGACACCCCAAGTGGCAAAAAATTGATAACCCAACCTTATTCCAATTGTAACAAAGAAGTGTTGCGAACTTTTTGGCGACTTTGAGCGTCATTAACTATTTGACGCTGGTACACAACGTACAGTAAAAAATTAAACATGTAACTGATTAAAATTAAAAGAAAAAATTGAGAGATTCCCCTTCAATGAGAAACTGTCGTGTATTCAATTAATGAGAAACATTAAACAATAAAGTACACACAGTCTCTTTTCACTCAAATTTCCCAAGAGCGCAAGTAACGTACTACCAACAGAACACAATGAAAACGAAAAAAAAGTAGTGAGTATTAATTTAAAAACAATGTTATTTTCTGTGGCGTAGCACATAGGTAGATTTCAATGATTTAGGCGGCCAAAAATATTTTTTGCTTGAAATTAGTTATAAGTACAAAATTAAATTAAAATAAACCATTTTTGACTGATTTCTTTTATTATTAATGATAATAAAACATTTTTTCACTTAAATATAGAAATTAAAAAAAAAATATATTAAAAAGTTTCATTGTTATCATTGATACCCCATCGTGTGTGGTATCGTTGGATAGGTCATTTAAAATATAATGCTAAACAGTTTGGCTTCAAAGAGCAGACATCCACAATAGATGCTCTTCAAGAGGCAATAAACCGTATAACCAAAGCAAAGGCCGCTGGAAGTCAAGTAATCGCCGTATCGCTTGATATCAAAGCGGCGTTTGATAACGCCTGGTGGCCGCTCTTATTACAAAGGCTTCGGTTGGCAGAGTGTCCCAAGAACCTATTTAAACTGACCCAGAACTATCTCGTCAATAGAACCTCTGTGCTCGACTTTGGTGACGCCACAGCCACAAAAATAACAACCAAAGGCTGCATTCAGGGATCTGTTTGTGGGCCCATGTTTTGGAACATAATCCTAGACGACTTATTAGAAACTCGTTTACCACATGGTGCTTACATACAGGCCTTTGCAGACGATGTGCTACTCATTGTCGAGGCGCCGTCTGTTGACGAAGTAGAGAGAATAACGAATGAAGCATTACAAACCATCCTGAACTGGGGAAATGACGCTAAACTAACATTTGGCCCTGCCAAAACACAGGCAATAGCGTTCACGGCAGCGTCAAGTAGAGCAACTATAATGATGGACCAACAAAAAATTCCGTTCGCCCCAGAGATAAAACTTCTCGGCGTTATAATCGACGCTAAACTTAAATTTATAGCCCACAGCAAATACATAGTCACAAAAGCCACCAAAATTTTCAAAAAACTATCACTATTCGTAAAACCTACCTGGGGAGCAAGTCCGGAAAACGTATCGACAATATACCGACAGGTCATACAGCCCATCATAACTTACGCTGCGGGAATATGGGGTGGAGCTACACGATTTTACTGCGTGCGGAGAGCCCTCAGGTCTTTCCAGCGTCAATTTGCAATTAGGGCTATAAGAGGTTTCCGCACCGTTTCGGCAGTAGCATCTATCGCACTAGCCCAGTTCGTTCCACTTGACCTCTTAGTCGATGAGGCTAGCGAACTTCATTCCGTAAGGACTTCTGGAACACTACGCGACATCCCCGACGACATCAGTCTAAGACAAAAAATACCCGTGAGTAAACAACTGCACCCTGCACACAGAGTATCTATTGAATACACATCGGCTCCTAATAATGAAGACGTAGAAAAAATTGCCAGAGACACCCCTATTAAAATGTTTACTGACGGCAGCAAACTGGATGGAGGAGACGTCGGCTGCGCCGCCGTCATATACCTACCTAACGGCAAAACCATCTGCCTGAAACGAAAACTAGGCCGCACCACTTCAGTATTTATAGCTGAGCTAACTGCCATTGAGACCGGCCTAAAGTGGTTAGTAACATCAAAATGGCACCAAGATGTAACCATAGCGACAGATAGTCTGTCGTCGCTTAAAGCCTTACAGGATCGGGGAAACCCTGACCCATCAGTGGTTTCCATCCACACTGCGCTCAGACTGGTCAGGCAGAACCACGGCACAAACGTGAAATTCATTTGGGTCAAAGCCCACTGTGGTATAGACGGTAACGAAGCTGCCGACAAAGCTGCAAAAGAAGCGGCCTCTCAAAGGACGGCCACCAGTGTGAACGAGTTCCCAATTTCGTTTGCAAAGTACATCATCAGGAAGCGTACGCAAGCCAAATGGCAAGAAGAATATTCCAGTGCCGCTATACACTCCAACATATTCCGATGGTTTACAACAGTGGGCGAGATTGCGGAGTTCCGTAAGCATGTGGGGCCGTCCTTTGAAAGCTCGCAGATTTTTACTGGCCACGGTTTTCACAAATCCTACCTACACCGCTTCAAGATCATAGACAACCCCTACTGCCCCTGCGATGACTCCAGCTTACAGGATATTGACCATCTCATGCGAGACTGCCCAATATTTAGCAGACTCCGGCATGAGCACGAGATGACATGCAACAATTTACGGATTGACCCCTATAAACCACAACAAATCATAACAAAATCCCAACCAATCGTCACGTTCATAGCCCTCATTAACTCAATAGTCCATCAACTCAAGGGGATCAACAAAACATAGCTTGTAAGCTACGTATTGTTGGATCTCTCTCTCTTTTTACGTTTGGTAGCAGACTGTATCCATTAGCAGACTGCAACTAAACGCCCTTGGAGCTCAGAACTTTCGAAGTTCAATAAAAACTGTGAGCACATTATTAGGTACTTTAACAAAAATCGAAAAAGTGCCGAAGACAAAAAAAAAAAAAAAAAAAAAAAAAAAAAAAAAAAAAATGACTTAGGGGTTTCTAAGACAATTTTTTGATTTAGTGATCCGTTTGCAAAATATTAAAGATTAAAGTGATAATTTTTTTTTCGAAAATGGCGTCCCCCCTCTAAAAACTAAAGTGTTGGTTTGAAAAATCTGGAAAAATTCATAATAATAGTGCTTTTCATGAACTTTTAAGGAAAACTATGACGGTTAAGATAGACCAGTTAGTTCAAGAGTAATAGTCGTTTTACTCGTGTAAAATTTCATACTTAATAAAAAATCCTTAGAAGAAAATATTAAAAGTGACTTTAGATGAAGTAATTGCTTGCTTATGAAATATATTATGGTAACGACTGACAACTACGGAACCCTACACTGCGCTTGGAACGACTCGCACTTGGCAAATTTTTGTATTTTTATAAAATAATAATAAGTAGGTAGGTATATCAATCTCACTTTGAGAGCATTCCTCATTGGGTCACTACTTGCTACTTGGCTTGGCAGACATCAACATTTCCATTGTTTTAGGAAGGAATGCTTTGCGAGAAGGTCTTATTGTGTCTCCTGGAGCTGATCAAGGGGTCTGATGTTAATAAAAGCCTATCTACACTGCGTTCCTTTCTAGAAAACTTTCTAGCAAAGTTAAGCCGATATGACCGGAAATGCTTGTTCGGGGCTTCTGCGGCTTGTTTTTAAAAAACACTTCATGTTTATTGGCTTTCATTCACCACTTCTTGAATTAGCTTTTCACATAAGAAGAACTTTGCTTCAAACTCTTTTCAGCATTTTCTGTGTCTCCATAACGACTCAAAAGAAAATCTTCATAAAAATCAAGTTTTTCACTGAAACTTGGTAAATTTTGCCTTTGTATCTGGTCAAATAAGTAATTCCGAGTAACTACTTTAGTACCCGAGGCACTAGACAGGCCTAAAATAAAAAGTACATGGATTTAATACAAAGTAGCAATAAAATGATATTTTGCTCAATTTTTTCTCCAAATCTTCAAATGCTGTTAATTTAAAAAAGCGCGGGTTTCCGCGGCTAAATTTTTTGCAGATTTGAAGAACAATATGTAAACTATTAAAAAATAAAGAAATTATTGCTCGGACGGACCCTGAAGTTAGTTAAACGACCACTTTAAAATAAAAAATACAAAAAAAATCTCATTTCTGATACAGCTATCTTTGACAATTTTTAAATATATTTAGGAAAACAAAAACTAAGTAAATTACTGTTGAAAAACATAGGCTCTATCCTTAATTATCGCAATCCACCACTGTTACTCGAAAACAATGGTTTTGAAAATAAATATGCAATTTACAAAAGTTGTAAGTTTAAAAGCGCCCGAAAACAAATACATACACGTTAAGCGAACTATCGCATTCAGACTACTCTAGAGGGTAGATTTGCGCTCGTTGAACATTGAAAAAGGTACCATGGTATTCCTGGAAGTGTGTACTACCCGCGTACATGGTTTATTTTTCAATAGATTGATTTTGGAAAACTGGGTTTTGGCCGCCTAAATCGTTGAAATCTACGTATGTGCGTAGGTTCCAAAGTTCTGGCAACACCTAAGCCTTTTCAAAACGTTAATTTTCTTTCTTTTCACAAAACTTTCGGGGAAATTAAGCAATTTCGTCAGTTGTCCGCACTGAAAGACGTCCTGATTGGAACACTTACCGGCGTTCAACGCAGGAGAAACAATTAAAATGTATTCAAACACTAGGCCAGTGATGTGGAAGTATCGGTAAAACCGATATTTGTAGTTATTATCATAATTACTTACTGATTGTCTTTACTTTAACTTTGCTACCAAAACAATAATGTAAAGGTAATTATGTTATACGATTAAAATCGAGGTTAATTTTAATTATCATAGTTACGAGTTTCGTACACGAATAATTGTAGTTAAACTTAGATCGTAATGCTCCTAGGGGATCAAAAAGCAAAATCCTATTAAATTTGCAGCATTCTATTTGAAGTAAGGAATACTCTTAGATAATTTAGTATCTGGAATTATCGATATTATTCCTATCGAACGATTACTGCATTACTAAAAACTTTTCTATTTTTCAAACTTTGCAATTTAACTTTGATAAGTTAAGTTCAAAACTGTGCTTAAAGAACATAATAGAACTTGTCTATTTCATGAGTTGGAGCACTTCCGCCAAATATTTTAAGGTAAAAGGTAACGCTCTTACCTTTAAAGTTTATGTAAGTTAAACAGCATTTGAGGAATAATAATGGACGCCTACCTTTCATGCTGGATACATTTTTGATAAAATTACTCACCTGTAACAAAAAGAAAGAGATTTATTAGAACACACATTGAAAGAGGACAATCGGGTTTACATCTTTGCTGTAATTATTTGTGTTTGCTGTGAAAATATAAACCATTAGGTAAGTTAAGAGTCGTGCATTTGGATGGATGTCCTACATAAGTATTTTTTATGGATCTGGGTATACTCGTACAATAATGAATGATAATAACCTCAGATCATAGAAGGGAATAGATGTGAAACGGGGGCGTGGCGCGTGTCTCCGCGATATGCCCAGAAACGAACATCGGCCGCGTAGCTAGGTTAGTCGCGATTCAGTCGTACTAAGGAAATGTTCTCCGAATTTTTTGGATAATGCGTCGTTACGTGCAATAAAACAAGTGAAACGAAGAACTACAGGAACAATGGAGTCATTTACTACATGTAAGTATTGCAAATCCATTGGTATTTTGGTTATAAATAAAAAAAACTTAACATTTTTACGAACGAATTCAGTGCCGTAACAGTTACTGCGATATCGAAATCAGTGGTGATAAAAATTCTAACACACTTGTACATTGACGATTTAGTTAGCAACCACTTTATGTCATGCTCAACTACTGCGCGATGTATTTAATTTCTTCCGATATCCACTGTCGTGTGAAAATACACAGTACGGCCGCATGTGCCGGTCGTAACATAGTGCCGTGCTCGTGTCCTAATGCGGTTTCCTATTATCGATAAATAGAAGTAAATTATAATTTTCTATTTTGTAATTTTACATAAAAAAATTATGTGTTACTTGCGATTATAAGATTTAAAAAAAAAATAATAACAGTAGAAGTAATTAGTAACTGTCAACTATGTAATTACTATAAGAGCTAGTTGAAAGCCTAATATAGGCATTATTTTTGATAAACATATGCGGTACGCAGATCGCCATAATTAATCCTTCAAGGCCCGCGAATCTAGACACAATAGATAATCAATTGTTATGACATTAATTAATGCCGTCTGGGACTCAAGCGGTTAAAAAGTAAATGCGTGATAGTAGTTAATAATAACGTATAATAATAAAAAGGTTTTCATACATAAGCATTTTGTGAAACCAGTTTCGAGCCTTGCCCCTAGCGATTTAAAGTATCGATATCTTGTCGACTTCATTTTATCTTTGTTCTCTCACTAGTTTTCAAAGTGTGCGTCACGTCACGCGGCCATTGATTGGCCATAAGGCACGCCTTCTGGCCAATCACAGCACTTTTAAGTCGGTTGCACATGTTGTCGTAGACTCTCAGTCGCTTTGTTTTTACACAGTTGAATGTGTGTGTGGGAGCTGTGGTGGGGGAAATGTGGGGACACTGGTTCTCGTTGTAGTTACGCGCGACTTCATATCTATTCTCTTTCTATGATCTGAGATAACTCATTAATTTATGAAACATATTACTTCAGCGTAAGACAGTCAACTTGCTGAATGTTAAAACTCACAAAAACGGAATGGAAAACATATGTATTATTATCAATTCAGAGAACTAATATTATTACTAGGACGTCGTCAAACAAGGAGTTGTTTATCCCAAAGCCTTTTATTAATTATACTAAATACAGCCAATTAAGTCAGACAAGCCGAGAGAAAAAACGCATTAGTTTTTTGACAGGCGCCTGAATAGCATTCGGTGGGGAAGACAGCCACTTTTTGTGCCAGTTTGTCCTCTGAAAATAATTAATTTCGAGGCAAACGCGTCAAAAACGATAATTCAATTTTGACGACGTTCCTCAGCGAGCCTATTACGTAAAGCTGATGCGACTGGAATAGAAAATATAAAAATAAACAAGAACAATAGAGTTTTCTGAGTACAGAAACCTCGTTTTTCCTCAAGGTCTAATAGTAATTGTAGATTCATTTTCTTAGATTCTAAAATACACAGACCAAGCTTTTTTATTCATCAAAGTCGTTTAATTTCCACCCAAAAATCTGGACAATTTTTGAAAAGTAAAGACCAAAATGCAGCTTAAAAACATAGTGACTGAACCCACTTGTGACTTAAAGTCAGTTATTCGGATACCATGCCGCGGCTGAGTTCGCACCGAGTGCCGGGTGGGACTGGTCAAACGTTTGAATCAGCCAGTATTTTCCACGAGGAATTTTATTGCACTGGAAAAAACGTAGACTTTATGGGGGATGTTACGGAACTGTACTGTTAGTCTATTTTGTTACAAAGTTAAATTGATTAAATGAAAGTCTGCGCTTGAAAAAAACAGACAGAAAATTCTAATGAGACATCGCTACAAGATTAACGCCCGTATTCACAAACGATACTTGCTTAAGTGAAGCAGCAAATCGAACGCACAGAGTTGAATAGAGCTCTGTGATTGGTTCGTGTGTCACCCTGTGCGTCCACGCGCACTGTGAGACCTCATAGTAATGATTGTGAATACGGGCGTAAACCCTCAGTTCAGTTATGATATAAACTTCGGAACAATTGAACCATGTTAGACGCCCACGAGGGCTTATATACCGCTGTATTTACCTCAATAATATTGTTATACAACAGAAACAACCACCCACAGTATAGATTGTTTCATCCACGAAGACGCGCCCCACCACTTTTTGGTTGATCAATCAAGCAATCCGATCGTCATTATTGTAGTGTGTGTTTTAACAGCGTTGCAATCGGATAAAAATATCCATGAGTGCACACGCACACTACAATAATGACGCTCGGATTGCTCAGATCAAACTCCCCGCACCCCGCGCTTCCCTCGACCAAAAAGTGGTAGGGCGCGTCATCGTGGATGAAACGATCTCTAGAAAAATATTTCTGTAGGTCGTCAAAATAGTCATAGTCATAGTCATAAATGTTTATTTCATCATGTTGGTACATTTGGATCTTAAATAATAATACAGTCCCGAAACATGGCCCTGTAAGGGCATTGCAACATTGTAGGTACCAGTTATTATACATAAAAATATTTAAATCTAAATTATCAAAATAACAATTTTACAGACAATTGCTTAGATATATTTATTTATCTAGAGTTGACATCAAATAACTCTTTTAGAGTGTAGAAACATTTACTTAGTACCTAGCCATTCTTTTAATTTATTATAAAACAAATGATCATTTTCAATGCCTTTTATTTCCTTAGGTACCTATCATGTTATATATTCTTATCGACATCATTATGATAGGTTCCTGAGCTAACTAGATGTAATTTGGTGAAAGGTGGAACTAGTCTATTTCTATGTTTAAGGTTTCTTTCCTGAGGATAGAGATCTTTGGCTTGGGAATATTCATGACAATTTTTTCTGACAAGTTTACATATTTCTATAATATACAAAGAGGCAAGTGTAAGAATGCTGTAATATTAACGATCAAATGAATGTTGCCATTCTATCCCTTTCGCCCTTGTCAACCATTTTACGAGCGATCGCCGAGCGTAATGTGGCAGTGTCCCTGATGGATATTAGCGAATTCGTTCGAAATTATGCAAATTATTAAAATTATCGGCGACACCGCTGGAATACCAATGAACCACAAACCTGTGGGTTTTCGCGCCTTCGAATTGGGTTGGAGAAAACACGAATTCTGTTTCATTGATTTCAATGATACGGAAAAATTTGATTCTTTCGACAAAGTACAAATCGTTCGTATCTTTGTATCAAGAGTGATTTTTATTGAATACAATTTAAATCGTAGAATTCGTAATAATAATGTGAAGCTGGACATGACTAAAATACTAAGTCATTTACATTTTCAGTGATAGCATATTAATGACAGATAAATGCCAACACACTCGTAACAAAAATCTAAATGTTATCTACGCATATTTTAATATAAACTTAATTGCAAAAAAGTACAATATAACTTGTGTTTTTATTTTAGCTACTCTAGGTGCTATTCTCATCAACAAAACAATCTACATTAAATTCTCTAATAGCATAACATACCAAAAATATAATGGAAATAGAATAAAAGCAGAGATATGATTTTGCTATCTCTACATCATCTCGAGCGTGCATGAGAGGCCTAAGCCCTATATCACTAGAGTACACGCGCGGCCTACTATAGTAGACCAGGGTAACATTTTACGCTATAACTTTTTTTAAACTTGCGCCAGAGAGCTGGCATTCCAGGAAAGCCTCGTTTACTAAATTTGTCAATAAGCCAGTAAAGCTTGGGTTGCTAGCGCCTGCGCACTTTTCTAAAATTGGCCGTCAAAACTGCGGGTCTAGTCAAAAGCCCGAAATCACTCATCAAAAAAATTATGGAAGACTTGCAACTAATTGATTTACCACGATTACCAGGCAGTAGAAAGTGTTGAATACTATGACAGATAAAAAATAAATCACATTTTTCCAGTATATTTTGTTTTTGTTAACATGGATTTCAGAGTGCAATTTTGGCCCAAAAATTTACAACTTTTAAATCTGTTTATAATGTTTGATCCCAAATAGTTATTTAAAGAAACTTTGATTATAAAATAACTATAATAAACACTTATATTATTTACATTGTAATTTTATTCATTAATTGCTTACAAACTGATTAACAGTGATTTTAAATTGGCTTACCAGAGTAGGCCGCGCGTGTATTGGTGTAAGAAAAGGGGCGCGTGTACTGTAGTGATATTGAAGCCGCAATAATACCACATGGCGAGTGTTGGTAAAATACGAAAAGATACAGTAGGACCATTGAAAATTCACCAAGATGAAAAGGAGGCTGACAATAGTGACTGAGTTTCTTGCGCTGCTTCTTCTCAGCACTGGCCCATTTATTGTCCCGAAGCAGTGGTAGGGTTAATACTGGGACGTGTAAAAGTGCTTTTTAAAAGCCTATTTGCAAAAATAAATGAGTTTTGTGTTTTTTTTTTTCATTAAAAATTTTTCAATTAACGGTTTTTGAACATAAGTATTCCTCTGACAAATAAGTTATCGCGGCTTAACAAAATTCAAGCCATGAAAACAAAGCCTTCGTTTTTAATAAAACAAGACTTTTAATAGCTTTGAAATCAATAGTAAATAATTTAGTTAATGAAAAGTGAGGTCGCAGTTACTCTTTGCTGTGCAAAATTTACGGGACAATCGCTTTTGACATAAAAGGTAGGTAGATAGGTATACCAATTTGATAATGATTGAATCTAATTTGAAAATAGGTTTTTGCCAGTGCTTTTTTTCGTTGGATTTTCATGACAATTATTATCCAAAATTCGTCATACCAAGATAACACAATAAATTAATACGAGTATTCCAGATCCTACTACCAATTTGTGTTTTATGCCCATACACGGACATTAATCGCAGATGATCGGGACAATGGTGTTCCGATTCAGTATTAACGAACGTTCCGATTTGGAATAATCGAATATTTGTCTGACGATATCGCTAGCCGCAATTATGCTCTATTTGGTTATGAATAGGTTTGCTGAAATTCGGGCATTCTACTAATGTACAGACTATAGCATTTCAAGCTAAATACTGAAGCATTTTGCACTAGAATTGATGTCTAAGGCTGAGTTGCACCACTATAAATAATTTTAACGGGTATTTTGAATGAAGTTTGACAGACTTTTGACGTTTGTTATAATTAAAGTAAGTTGGTCGGTTGTACCAAAAAAATCCCTGCGGAATAGGATAGCTACAAATAAGTAAAATGCTTCGCCCTCAATATTAGTATATAATACTTGCTTTATTGATCAACTTGAAAGATTTTAAAGCAGATATCCCGACGGATCACTATCCAAAGGACAGTTTCCTACCAAAATATATATTTTTAAACCGGCAGACATTGGTGACTGAGTTTGTTGCGGCGCTTCTTCTCAGCACTTGCCAAATGTTTGTCTCGAAGCGCTGGTAGGGCAAAAAAAAATGAGACATGTATAGGCTCCTTAACCTCCTTAATTAAAGATAATTTTGATTTTGATTTTAAATATCTTAGCACAAGCTATCAAAATATCTTAGCGGTGGCACAATCTATTCCAAAACGCAATCCACTCGCGAGGCTCTCGGGAGCGGAGCCTCATTAGCATAGAGACCGCTCGGGACGATTCCGATCGGGTTAATGAGGAATCCAGCCCACAATTGAGTTATCGGGCCGATGTGACCTTGAAACGAATGGAAATTGCGGATAGAAGTATTTTTAGAAACCTCAAAATAACTTCATATTTTTGTGAAACTTTTTAAGTACACATTCTTTAGAGAATTTGTGGGTTGCTATCATTTCCAAATCTATCATATTGCACTAAAATGTTTACCTCTTCTTTTAAAATGTTAGTACTTCATTGATATACCTCTGTAACAATATCAATTCACACACATGGTTTGTTTGAAAATGTAATTCTAGTTCGTGAGCGACAAGTGTGTGTCAAAATAACTGTTCTTAAACATATTATAAAAATAATGTTTAAGAACCTTAATTTGCGTCGTATTTATGCATTATCATAGTGTAATTAAAATAAATAAGAAAGTGTTGTTTGTGTCTACGTCTACTCCACTCACCTTGTAATCTTTAACCGCTACAATATCAGTCTTTCCTTTCACTTGCTGATCGCCCCTCAAAGTGGACTCGTCAGTCATCGTGCCTTCATCCACCAATATCTCCCGGCTGTTCTTCCTAGAATGATTAATAAGGTCAGGTCTCTCAGCACTAATCAGATTGCTAGCGTTTTCATTACTGCAGTTCTCTCTTCCCGACTTTTTGTCATCGTCGGATCGGGATTTGTCATCTGAACATTTGATTTTGAAGCAGGATATTGATGTTTTATCTTCTTTAGCGGCGACACGTTTTATTGAATCCACCGTGGAGTATTTTGAATCGGGCTTAAGTTTGTCATCTGACTTTAGTCGCTTTTTCTTCCCATTCCACTTTTTGGTTTTCGTTGGGTTACTATCGTCACTCGTTCCAACGCTATCAGAACAGACTGGGTTGACGAGAATCTTCGTTGATTTCGCTTTCTTTTCTATTTTCCTAAGATTTAATAGGCTCCCGGTCGAATGTATTTCTGTTGGGGATGACGGGTGTGAGGAGTCCTCGCTTAGCCTCCGGGCTTCCTTAGGGTTCAGTTGTAGGCCCTTCATCGCCGAAGCTTGGTTCCTAATCTTGCTAGAGCCGAGTGGTCCCATAGCCACCGGTGGTCCGCCTTTGAACAACAATGCCGTCTCCGTGGGCTGGCACACACAAGCTAACATTTTCATATAGTCATTAACTACTTATCACTATTATCACTCACATATTTTTTGGTGTTTCGGTAATGGGGTTTTTCGTCTACGATTAAAAAAAGATTAGTATGACTGGAAATCTAATGGGTCATTCGTGTAAACCTAAAGAATCCTTAAATAATAAATACATAGTAACAAAAGAGAACCCCGCATTTGAAGTTGAAATTTTTGCTTATTTTTTTTTTACGAGAATTGAATCCAATATCCCGTTTAATATGTCGTGAAGATGAATGGAAACGAATTAAGAGCATCGCACACAATTTTTTAATTATTTAACATTCAGGTTTAAAACTAATAAAATGTATGGAGAAAAAAGACTATCTGATATATCTTTAACTCTATCTAGATAGTCATTAAGCCATGAGAGAACAGGAATTTTCTGGGCAAGATCCACCATAGATCGTAATATGTGCAGATGCGATCTATGGTGGGATTATTATAAAAGCGAGCCTTAAAAAACTATTCAGGGCCCCTAAATTCAGATTAGAATACTCATACTATCGCAAGTCTTACGTAGCCGCTAAAAGGCAGCCGGCATTATACGACACGTTCGGGCTTCCTGCGCGCCGATATTAAGCTGCCGTCTAATGTGGCGCCCGATTGTTTCCACTGCCGCCGATAATAATCTGCACGAGAATGGCAGTGTTAGCACGTCATTTTTATCGTGTGATCGAAAATTTACTTTTTTAAGTGAACCGTATATTATGTAGAATGGACCAAAAAAGAATAAGTATCTCTTTAAAACTTAAATTCAGATTCCTGTTCTTCCAAAATAAGTAGGTACTCTTATTCATATTTTATCATATTGTCACTTTTGAGCTTATTTTAACGCTTACCGGATGGGAATGACAATGGAGTCAATTATATCCCTTTTCAAGCGATAGATAAAGTTTTACCTACTGACGAATAAGTACCTATCGTAGATGAGTAAGAAAATAGTTCTTTTGAAGAAGGGTAAAATGCAAAATTCTCGTATTTTACGTACGAGTAGGTGTCAAAATTAGGTAAAAAAATGTTTTAACGCGAATTAAGAATCAGGCATTACCTACTTTGATTAAGTTGGTGGAGAAGAAAAATATCCTCAAACGCCATTAATTCTTCAAAAATCCCGTTCTACAGTAGAAACGAACAGCATAAGCTGCATTGTTGGAAGCAAAACACGAGGCAACAGTATCTCTAATATCCTAGTAATATTTCGGCGAGATGATACTGACATTATTAGTACTGTTTCGTAACACTGACTTAAGAGTTAAGATCTTGAACGTGATTAGACTTTTTTAAGATGCCTGCTGCAACGAGAACAAGTGCATTTTTGCGCTGATAAACTTTTAAAGTAAATCTTAATTTACTTTGTCGTCGTCAAAGAAAAACCTTTTAAGCGAAACGCGACTGCAAACTGCTTTTAATTTTCAAATCCACTGCAATTCATTATGCAGCATAAATTACTTAACATTAAATTCAGAAAGACACTTCTTCACCGGCGACATCGCTTGAAATTTATTACCTCTATTTGGCCTCTAAGGGCCACTTGGATGGCCAATCTAGTGAGCCAAGAGAAAATTAAGATGGATATTTGCGTACGTTCATTAAGAGGGTGGCCAAGTGTTGGATGGTTGGACCAACGATCCTCAATATTAAGGGAATTACTGAAAAAGAGAAAGTGACCTGTACCCCAAAAAAAAAAATTTTTTATTTATACGTCAATTTCCACGACTTAAAGCAAAAGTGTTTAAATGAAGCACTCTTCAGACTTTTAAAATCCCAACACCAACGCATCGCATCCCAAAAATCCTTCCAGCCGCAGTTTGCTCCAACTTCGCTCCAAAACGAAAGGGTTGCGGCAAACGTTCGCGCCGCATTTGCGGCTTATTTCGCCCAAAACTTGGATGCATGTATCAGACTGTTTGATAAGAACTCCCGAGACGAAATAAAGGCTAAAAAGTGGGGATGTGGGAGAATCTCGAACCTTTTGTTCGGTCCGAACAAAGTTTTATCCGTTTTCTGGAGTTGGTGCTAACTGCTAGGCGATGTGAGTGACACCTCATTTAAGTTGTTGCCTGACGTATAAATATGGGCCAAATTGGAACATGTACCCATACAAGTAGGCACAAAAAAGTACTTCAATTATTTCAAACAACATTAATAGACATCGATAAAGAATGACATTATTTTCTGCCGGCAAAAATTGTGTTAAGGAATGTCTCTGACATTGCTTATTTTATTCCACACTGCAAGCAAGAAATAGCTCTAGTACCAAGATGAAGTCATAATACTTTAATATCAGTCGTCATAATAACGATTAAACTTAAAGCCCATAACATAAATACCTTTTAGTGCTACCATAAAAATAGGCATAAAATCTCGCGAGCAAAGCCTAGATACAGCGCCTATGATCATATCTACCATTGAGATACGTAAGCGAATAGACTGCAAATGTTTCGCCTCTTCACGACGGAAGGGGGTTCGGAAACACCCCACCAAGGAAAGGGGGGTTGTCTACACCCCCCCACTAACGCGTGAGGTAGACACATTTTGTATTCGAGGGAAATACTAACGAATTGTGTGGATATATACTAGGTTCTGACAGACGATCTCTGAATGAATTCTGTGATGACAGATAGGAGTGTGACCTTAGTATGATGAGGAAATAATTGCTTTTCTGAGAAAATGTTAACATGCTCTTTATATTTCTTTTGACGAACGAAGACAATACCGCTTATCCGTGATATATCAGATTTATAGTAAGGTAACTTTAAGTGCGATCAAATTAACAAAAGATTTTAATTTAGAAAACGTTTAAAAATATTGATACATACGAAGTGATCGGAACAATTTATTACAAAAGTGCCTAAACCCTTTTTTGTTTATTTAGGAAAATGGCAAAGAATTAAATTAGGTTACCCCAATAAAAAGTTGTGACACGTGCCAATAAAGTTTGAGCTGAAACTCAAAACCATCTGATGTCATAATCGTCTATTTTTGTACAAACTAATTTTACCTTTCATAGCATCTTTATTTAATACATTAAACTTTAAAGTGTTCTAATAGTTACTATCGTTTTCAACATTTTAAATAGCCAATGTGTTAATTCCATGCAAATTAGGTAACTATCATTCCTAACATTCTGCACAGTCAACGTGTTAATTCCATTCAAATGAAGACTAAACGAACTATTAAAATGAATTCCTATCATTATCATACTAAAACGTTTCTATCACCTAGAGTTCCCAAATAACAACTAAGCGACGTTTCAATACTATCTCATCTACATAGAAAACTCATTCGTGGGGCATCTCATTTGGAAAATAATAAAACAACGGTGAGGGCCATTAAAAGCGTTATTATTCAGCGAGTGGAAACGGAAAATTAAGAAAAATGCGCTTCGTCTACGTATAGGCCGCGAACTGGTTAAGGGGTGGATATTTCAAAGCTTTTATAGACCAGTATTTCATTAGAATAGTTTGGATATTGCTTAAAATAATGGGTTACCTTTTCATACGCCCCAGAAATTAAAAACTTTTTACATATTTTAATATAAACAATACCCGAGTGCGCAAAATACTCTTTTCTTAATGTGAGAAATACCTGTATTTTTTCAGCAAAAAAACTCATTATATTTCACAACCAATAGCATTTACTCCAGTGCCCATTAATCTCAAGCTAAGCTGTTCATAAATCATGTCTTAGAACATTTTTAAACGTACTTTTGTTGGAGTCTACAAGGCGGCTATAAACGGACCACTTCTGTATTGGTTGGACAGTTAGCAAAAAAACTATTTTTTTTTTAGGATCTCTTTTCTTAGGAATGACATTAAAAATCTAGTGTTTTCTTCCACCTTAATAGCCTCTAGGGTCATTAATTATATAATTTTATCTGTGGTCGCATTTAATACATTTTTTTTATCCATGACAAGGCAGGTAATTGACCGCAATCGCACTGTTATTAAGTGAGATGCAGTCCAGGATAGTACATATCTGCCCTGTAAGTGCCTATTCACTCTCGCCTTGAAAAGGCCCGGATTGCAGTGTTCAGGAAAGACAGCAGCAGGCAGTGAATTTCTAACTATGTAAATCATTACAAAATGAATTACCATTAAAAGAAAAATATTTGTCAAATCTCTTGCGTACGAGTATAAATGCTTACAATAAACAACCAACCAGGTATAATACTGAAACCATCTTGACAATGACAGCATTTTGTTATCTTAATCCAAGTGCTGCCTTAGGTACCTTATAAACTTTGTTACCCGTGTAAGCCTGGCCTTAATCATTCCTAATTGAAAGTTATTAGAGGAAATTATGAGACCTCTAACCGAGTTTCAAGCCTAGGTAGGAGCGTTCTAATTATAAGTTTTTTATTGTGCAGCGAAACCGTTTAAATTATAAAACTTTTCAATTGATGTGGTCTGGAAATATTGAAGGGGCGCAATAATTTGCCAACGTTTGGTAAATATTATATTTATAAGTTTTCATTAAAATGTTGTTCCAGAAGGTATTTATTCATAATCTTTCGTTTTTTTTTCGTTCTCCTAGTGATGTGCCGTTCCTGGGAATATACTAAATACGGGAATAGTACCAGAAGCGTACCCCAATTATAATTTAAAAAGAACTTTCCTAGAACGCTGGAACCAGGAATATTCCCGCTCCTGCTAAATCTTAACTTTGACACGGCTAAAGCTAAGGGGGAGGCTTTTTGGCTCGAGATTTTCTTTTTCTTGCAACAATATCTTCTTTTCGGGTACATTTTTCGCGACACAACTCATCCCATCATTCCAAAATTGTATGCGGATTAAATATCTCCCCATTTTCGAGCTAAAACAAACACTCGAAGCGCGGCTCAGAGCAAATCCAATTCCAGAAGAATTACTTATGCATACCGTGGCGTGCCACGATTTTTATTTCCCACGAATCACAGAATAACACGTCTTATTCTGTATTATAAAGAAACGAAAGAGCATAGAATTTGATTTGACTTCAGTAGACTCCTCGATAGGGTTGTCAAAAAGTTACAACCTAAAATTTGACACATAGATAACGAGCTTAAAGATAAAATATAAAAAAACACAAAATTGTCTGTAAGTATTAAGTACTAAAGTAAAATTAACTGGGTTGCCAATTTGTCTCGGGATAGTCTCTAAAAGATTACAATGTTGCCAACCCTAAAACTTTTTCTATATTTCAATGCAAACTGGAGTCGTACGTGGCGCGTCTAACCGAAAGTGTGGAGATTTTTCTTTTGAAAATTCGTTGAAGATTTTTTACCTTTTTATTACAAGCTTTATATTGACTTCACTTGTTAGTATGTGTGGGACAAATCTTGCAACTGAATTTAAGACCAGTTCTCCTCAACCGATTGAGCTGAAATTTGGTATACTTATGTAAGTACGATGACAATGCAATATTATGGTACCATTGAGCTGGTCTGATGATGGAGTCGGGAGGTGGCCATAAGAACTCCTAAACAAAACGGCGGAAACTCGTCGAGTTTGGGTTCGTTGGATTTGTCTTTTCAAGCACTTTACTGTTAGATAATGTCCAGGGTCCTGAGATTAAGATATAACTAAAAAGTGTAAAATAAAATTATAATAAAAATAAACTTTTTTAAAAACAAGCTTTTATTCTGAATTTCGAAAGCTTGTAGCGCAAACAGAGAAAAAGAGGAATAAATTCCATGCGCGATACAAGCTTTCGAAATTCAGAATAAAAGCTTGTTTTTAAAAAAGTTTATTTTTATTATAATTTTATGTAGATTAGAATGATTGTTCCTCTTTAGGTTTCACGTTTTTGTGATATAACTCAATATTCTATTATCTGGTATGGAATGAAACCAAAAATTATATAGAAACAGTACGTGGCAATAAGAAACGTGCCGTGGCATGGCAAATATGGCAGCAAAATTATAAATTTAGGTATTTGTACGAACTGTCTACTAATTTGATTATCAGAGTTCGTCGATGAAATTCTATTAACATTTCCAACTAATTACTTATTACATTTCTAAAACAAAGTTACGAAAATATGATGATGTTTTAATTAATTAAAAACTTGAGTTTGATAAAGCAAACGGAATATTAAAAAAGTATCAGATATTTTTAATTGAAATAACTTTTATTTTATACTGTTTGCAGGATGAAAAGTGTAACATTCAATGTGTTGATTAGAGCCTGAAAAGAGGGCATTTATATGTTCGATTGTAATTACTAAACTGAATTAAAGGAGACCTTTTAAAGCTTTAGCTGCCTAATTACCGTTATACGACTTACGTCATACACAAAATTGGCGCCCAACGTGGGTTTTGCGAATTTGTACTCAAGGCCTGATTTAAAGCTAGAGATTGGAATGTTGTAGGTCTATTCTTTCTTTTTATGTTTATTTTTACTACGCATAATCGAACCTTGAAACTCATAGTGTCCCATCTATTAATTACCATCAATCACGAGTATGATAATAAGATAAGCCATTACTCAAACAAAATCATGTTTTTTTTAATCTGCACTTTACTCGAATGAATGTACCATGAATGATTTTTTTTATACAGAACATCACTGACTTGATGATTTTTACAGTTTCAGAGAAAATCTTACTTTCAACACAGTCATGAATGACGATGCATAAATCATTTCAACAGCGTCAATACAAATCGTCAGTTTGCGTCAATATAAACAAACCTAATACTCGTTCTCGTATGCTTGAACAAACATCAATTATAATAACAAATCATCAGCATGCTAATCACGTAATTAATCAATACAGCTAATGCAGGATTTATTGCTCAATTATTAAACGCAAACATGTACCGCGAGTCACCGGGGGCGGGCGGTCATCAAATATTCGCTGTGGCAATAAGCTCATTACCGTGGGTAAAACAGAACAGCCAGCGATGGGTGGAATTCCGACGCATTTGGTAATTTGTATGATTATAAAATTAACCTAAGATGAAGGTGTCGGACTGGCCAACTCGACATCAGAAGATCGCTGGTTCGAACCTCGCCGTTACTGAACGAGTGAATAGTTTTAGCTTAAACAGTGGCGAAAATACGCAAGTTCATCGCCATAAACAAAAAGAAGAAGGAAACAGGTAGTTAACGGAACCAAATAAAAAACACTACCCGTCTTCGGGCGCAGTCGGGTAAAAAACTAAGGAAAAAATACTTTTTGTGACGTTTTTTAGAATATTTTTCATTAAGCTTTTCAGTTAATTTTACAGATTGTATTTGGCTTTCTCTTCTTATTAGACTGTGTTATTAGCAATGACTGGAGTTAGAGGACTAATGCAAAATGAATTATGGAAGAGAGTGGTACTAAAAGGCAACGAGCGACTCGCGTACGAGTATGAATGCTTTAGCAGTCGCGAAAATTAGCTTAATGTTTCTTACCGCGTTTAGAATTAATTAAATAATCGCTTAGCAAAGAATGGCTTACGACGAGTGAGAATTCGTTATTTGTCTTGTAATTTTCTCGTCTTGTTGATTTACTGTATTGCAATGTTCTTAAGTTTCTAAATCAAAGTAAAGATTTGCATTTTTGTATGTTTGTGACGAATAAACACAAAAACTACTTGGCCGATTTCAAAAATTATTTCACTTTTAAAATGGTACATTATTCTTGAATGAAATAGGCTATAGTTACTAAGGATGTGGTCTCCTATAAACTCCGTAGATGGCGTAGAGCGTCAAGTCGCGTCACTGGTTACTATCGATAGAAACGTTTCACGCCAACGTCTGAAGCCGCGTATAGCGTTTAATAGGATACTGATGCCCGGTTTCACCATCAATCCCTAATTTTTAAGTGACCCCTATGAAAACAAAATTCCTGTTATGTATTACCATAGGGGTCACTTAAAAAAATGGAATTGATGGTGAAAACGGGCATTAGTAGCCTATACCTAAACGAAAACCGTTTAAAGTCGCGTGTAAAAGCTAGTCCAATATATGAATAAAGCTCCAAAATTACATTTGCATGGAATTAACGTATCCATCAGATGTATTCCGGTTCGATTGTTCGGAACTCGATTAGATACCGATTCTGATTTACGGCAGTTTTAAACTTGGCCCTTTCTATTAGATTATTGGGGTTAATGGTCCGAGGATTACCTCTTGAATTACGATGTGGGGACGCGAGTAGGGGCGGAATCGATAGGTTGCTACTCACAACACTATTTTGGGTTGTCGACACGGTATCACTAAAGAGGAACTGAATTTCATGAGCACAAATCACACTAGAGAAATACGCTATAATATATTACAAGATTTGATAACTGATTTATCACCCTTTATATGGTAGATACGGTGCTGATAGAGCCATATTACCATACCGCACTATGCTAGAAACAAAATGAATCAAAAAGTGAGTGTGAAAAATTAAGTGGATGATCAAAATATCTCACACTTCTTTCTTGTAAGATAAGATAAGATAAGAAAAAGTTCTTCTTGTACAATGTCTTTATCGATATATTTATCTAAGGTAACATTATTATATGAATCCCATCACTAGCTCAAACTGAATTATATATCGGGCTATCTATCAGGCTATTGAGCGCGGTGATTCGCTAATAGGGGTCCGAAACAAATATCCTGATCGAAGATTACACCTAATGTATGCAGGCCGCAGGTTCCGTGAAGGCTTCATAATAAATTAAAAGTTTTATTCCTGAAAATATTGGTAATACATAATTTTCTATGAGTTGGAAACAAAAATAGATTCTCTGACCATCTTTTAACATGAAATGCTAGCTGGAGCTCAACACTAAAATGAATTCGTAAATGTTTATTTTATAGGAATAATCGCAAGTTTGTATTAATATTTTTATCCGGATTCATGGACTACTGTAAAAGCACAAACTTGTATCAATTTTGTATCTAGATGGACTGAAGACGATGTTGATAAAATTGATAGATATTCTACAAATAGTTCTCAGAAATAAGATCAAATACTGTCCTTCAGAATCAATATAAAACTTCAAATGTTTTTGCCAAAGCAAAACGGGCCATTAGATTAAAAGTTAAGGACTACATATTACATCAAAATTCATAAGCCCGCCTCCACTAGAGCGTAGCAACTACCCTTTGATCTTGGAACCATAAGAAATACAAGTTTAGTGAGCTTGAAAATGTCAGGAAACTTTCAATACGCAAGCTTTTGGAAGCCTTTGATTGTATCGGTTGTTAATTTTGCCAATTTGTTGGTTCGCTTCTTCCGCTTTCAGACAAATGATAAGTTTATTGCTCTGAGAAAGTGTAGAGGACGGAAAATATTTCTTGGAAATCTTTTTCTAACACAAAAGAAGGTTTGTTTTATTAATCTTAATACATTTCTGGTCAATTGTATGAGGATAACTTTTCAGCGTGAGCTTCCTCAATTTAAATTATTTTCTTATAAATTATACTTATTTTGTAGAGTCTAGGTCTTACTCACTTGATTCAATACAAATTTCTAATGGATCATATATTAAGCTGAAAATAAATACTCCAACAAATATTTAGAAAATTCAGGAGTACTAAATCTAGAGCTAGTCTTATCTAGCTCTCTAGTACTTATTTAGAGATGTAGTAAAATGTTCTATCTTTTAATTTTCTTTGACATAAGACGCGCTTAAATGACAAAAGCTAGGTCTTCACCGTCGGTAGGGCTTCGCCTTGTTCGTAGCTAAGTGCCTGTTCTGGCAAGATTACAAGGAGCTATTTATATAAGTATTTTATAGACTGCACTCTGGTGCTTTTCTTAAACAAGCGTCGTTACATGGGCAGTAATTTGGTTTGCAACCATTTACTAAGAGATGCCAATGACTATATATCTATACTAATTGTATAAAGCTGAAGAGTTTGTTTGTTTTCTTGAACGCACTAATCTCAGGTACTAGGTCGGATTTGATTTCTTTTTGTGTTGGATGACCCATTTATCGAGATATGCTTGTCCGTTTTCACCATCAATCCCTAATTTTTAAGTGACTCCTTTGAAAACAATATTCCTGCAAAATTTATTACCATAGGGGTCACTTAAAAATTAGGGATTGATGGTGAAAACGGGCCTTAGGCTATTATAACATCACCCCACAGCCAATAGGAACGGAGCAGTAAAGAAAAATGTTGCAAAACAGGAAACATTACTCAAACTAGTTCATTTATGAAGTTGTAGTTATGAAATTTATTTTTATAGTAACTTACTCATCGAAGTAGAACTAAAATATTCAGCATCGAAGTCTCTGCTGTACCTTTGTATTATTTAAATAGAACCCATTAAATTCAAAATGCAAGTACTCCGGCGAAGTCTCTATAAAATGCATCGCTTTTTCCTAGACAATGCACCATTATCATGGCTTCCTGAAAGCCGGAATCCATCTTTTGCTTTTAATACATATTTCGATTGACGTTTCCCTTGAATAAGTTATGCTGTTTACATGTAATGGATACTGGACTCTCTTTTGTTTCTGGATTCCAATAACAATGGATACTGTTTAAATTTTAAATAAAAAACTTGAAAAAAATCGACCTCGGGACGTTTGAGAAGCGACTCAATTCGCTAAGAAATTTTAATAATAATTTTTATTTTACTTTAATAGATTTTTATGCTTAGATTTTAGGTTTTAGATGAGAATTTTTATTATCACGAGATTAGCTTTCTCGTTCGTGAAATCACAAAAATATTAGGACTTCTTTTGTTTAAAAATACAAATAGTTCTGATTTTTGTAAGAGACAAAGATACATAAAATATGTACTGACATTAGTGTCTATAAAATGAATTTAAATTAAGCCGTGCCAGTTCGCTTGAGGTATGTTAGATGCCTATGGACAGCTCCATATAGTCCGGGACACCAAAGTTGATAACTTAGTTCTTACACGTATTATAATCAACGAGAAAATTAACATCATTACGACGAATAGAAGGATCCCAAATTTTTAAGGCCTGAAAATAATAATATTCTAACAAACAATACAAGTTTCAAGTTACAAATGAGGCCAATAAAATATCAAAGCGAAATAATTTCGTAAAAGTTCCCGCAAAGTTGCCAGTACGTTCTGAAAGTTGCCCTTTGTCACTTCTAAAGTTGCGGCAACTCGCAACTTTGGAACGTTCGCTTGTCATATTAGAAACAACTTCGAAACTATTGCGAGGGGAACCAACAGACTGTATGATGTCATACCTACTTTATAATGTGAACTAAGTTGATAGTTAGGAAGGAAAATTATGCTTAGTTTTAGAGAACAATCAAGACTCGCAATGCTGATTATACGAGAATTTACTCTAGCTCATAACTAATTGGAAACGCGGAAATATTTACAGTTTATCATCTAAACTAGCGGCCGCCCGCGACTTCGTACGCGTGGATCCTGTTTTACCCCCTTAGGGATGGAGTTTCGTAAAATCCTTTCTTAGCGGATACCTACGTCATAACATCTACCTGCATACCAAATTTCAGCCCGATCTGTCCAGTGGTTTGGGCTGTGCGTTGATAGATCACTATGTCAGTCAATCAGTCACCTTTGAGTTATTGTATATTAAAGATTAAAATAGCATTTTAATTTACAAATTAATTTGGCATTAAAGTTTTAAATAAATAAATAAATTTATATCTAATAACAGTAGGTTTTCATTATGTAACATAATTCGTGCGTGCACTGCCCAGTTCATTTTATAGACCGTGTTTTAGGTTAGATTGTCATTTTTCCCGCGTTTTATTTATTTATTTAACTTGCGCACGTACGCCATAAACGATCAAGCAAATAAACGTCTGTACGTGTTTGAGAAAAATATTAACTGTTGCTTAACCGTTTTTCTTGGGGACGTAAAGAGACGACAGATTGAGATCGTCCATATTGAATTAAATATTTAGAGACACATACACAAGTCATGCCGGCCATTGTAGAAATCATTTCAGCCATAGGACATCCACTGCTGAACATAGGCCGTTCAGCAGTGGATGTCCTATGGCTGAAATGATGATGATGATGACACTAGTCATGCAATTTCAAAAATGTATGCAGGTGAGGCCGCGGCAGTTTGTTTATATAAAGCAATATCTTGGACATCAAATTATATTGGATGATTTTTTTAACAGTCTCGATATTTTTACAGGATGTTCTACGCATGATTATTAACAACTTACACTATAGGACCAACTCTGAAATAACAAAAAAAAAAACAGTTTCATATATTTTGGTTGAATTTTTGTCTTATACAGCACATTTTTTAAAATCATCCAGTCTAACTCGTAGACAAGTCAAATTAAACAAAAATTTTTCAGTATTTTTTCAATCATTATAGCGTGTATTTCATTATATGCAAATTATCTTCAAAGGCAAAAACCTTTTCCGTACCTCAAAAACTTCCCACAAAAATTCAAGATCAACCATTTTTCTTATCAAACAAGATTTATTCATGAGAATTCACAAAATGTACGCAAAGCAACATGTTTTATCAATTTCCAAAGGTACAGAGATTAATCAATATGTTGTCATGGAAGAAATCCTTCAACATCTTATTTCATTGTCATAAGAGCTTTTTTTGGACGACAACGGAAACCAACCTGTTGGATGCGGTTCGTTATTTTAACGCCTTCGTAAGCTCTGAAGTTAAAATGAGGTCAACGGAAAACTTTTTCGGGAAAGCTCTCAATAAACAGCTTAGTTGATCAACGAGTTTCGCTCGCTTTTAAAGAATAAAGTATGTTATATTGTTGTTCGGTCTATTGGAGCTTTCAAGTCAGATTCCTTGAACTAAAAGCTCGTTGTGAAGTTGCTGTGAACTTCCAAAGTTTTGTGAAAGAGTTGCGTTAATGGTTTTAGTAGTTTATGTTGGCTTTTTAAACTTAACTTTGTTATTTGGGGCAGTTTAACTTGATATTAAATAAGTTCTTTAGAAGATTATGTTTTAACTTTTTGGTTGTACCTACCTTTGTTTATTCAATCAAAGGTTAAATTATAGGTATTTCAGAGTTCTTTTCCCGGTTGTTTATAGTTCATATTATTATGTTTTTCACTACTTTCACAAAAATATTAAAACCATTTTGAGACAGCGTTGCTGAACACTGAACAGTATATTATTTTGTATTCGAATACTTTATTCTGTAAGCCGTCTTAATCCGCAGCAGGAACGGTAGTTTAAAGCCCGATAATACTGAACGCATTGCGCTGAAAACAACAAATAGGGATTTGCTTCTGTATGAATACATATTAAACAATGGTTACGGTAGACCCACACTCACGTTTGCACTCAAAGACTAAGTGAAAAGAAGGAAGAATAAAAAATCATGTACATACTCGTAATATTTTGATTGCGTTTTAAGTAGTTAAGTTGAACATCTGAATATTTACTGCTTAGTCTCTGTGGAACAAGCGTAAACATGATAATATTCAATTTCCTATCAGATAATCAAACTTGAAAAATACAACTGATTTAGCACTCCTTGTGTGAACTGGAAATTGAACTCTGAACCTTGGAGTCCAGATAATTTTCTATTTTTTTACTTTCGATAAGACGATAAAAGTATTATAACAGACTTTTGAAAAGCACTTTTACATTTTCTAGCGTAACTTTAACTCTACCAACAGGACAATACAATGGGCCAGTACTGGGAAGAAGCTCTTCTAACTGGAGAGAGCCTGCTGAAAGTTCTCTCAATTGAGATGTACACTGAATATTTATAGCCGCACTATTTAAAGCAGAATTTGCATTGACGATGACGAATTTATAGAGGGCTAGATTAAAGCGGCTTACGCTCGCTCGATTGAATTAAGAAAATGTTGCTGTAAAGCCGCTGTTCATAAAACAATACCAAAATAATCTTTTATGCCTTGTTTTAACGTAGAAAAAAACGGTCTGATATACATATCTGGGGGCACGGCAGTGCCCCCGCCAAGTCGAGCGCGAAGCAAACACTGCCGTACCATCTTTACTGGAACCATTTCGCCGCATTTTCAGGCCCCTATTTGAGAACCTCTGGATAAGACCAGAAAGCAGAAATTTTCGTCATCTAGTAAGCTATAATCACATACTTAAAATCCAAAATTTCAAGTCTGTAGGTCATTTAGTTCCGAAGTTAAGCGAAAGCAAAGTTTCGCATTTACGACACTCACTCACTCACTCACTGATGATCATCACCCAAGTAACACGCAATCTGTATATTCACTGAAGTTAAGATTGATTTACGTTTTAAAGTCAGACTATCACTTTAAATCAGTTTTGACTTAGTTTAAATGCTTTTGAGTAGAATGCGGTAAAATTTACAATGCATGAAGCTATTATATGGTCTAAAAAAATTAAGTTAATTGGCTTATAATCATACTAAAACATTAATTACTTTTAATATACAGCACCTTTAACAGCATTTACACTAACACAAAGGTTAAAACCGTATATTAGTAAATAAGAAAACCTAATGCATTAAATAAACGTTGTCGAAATATTCTATAGTGCATTCAGATATATTAACACATTTTACAGATTGAACGCATTTTTATGATCTTTTCTTATGCTTATTTACTGCTCAGCATTAGCCAAACATTTACTAAAGTTTTAGCTCTGTTATCTTCTTATTTTATTGTTACTTTAAAGCTTTTAGCACTATTTAGATAAATTAAAAAAATATTTTATTACTTTAGGTCATAATTTGGCCATAAAACCACGAGCCGTATGATTATATTCATTTGTGCGTTAGTAGGTCCTGTATATTCATTAGAAAATTTATGTCGAACGTGTCACGTTATTGACATGAATAAACAGTGGAAAAAGACTTAAGGCCGAGTTGCACCAACTTACTTTAACAAACGTCAAAAATCTGTCAAACCCCATACAAAAAACATCGGTTATCGTCATAGTTACGGTCAAAGTTAAGTGGTGCAACTCAGCCTAAGAGAACAGGTGGAGTAAAGAGAAAGATAAAGACGGAATATTCAAACTTTATATTTGGTTTAAGAAATGCAAAACGTGTTCCAAAAAATGATACACCTCATACACAAAATACAGTACAATCGGTTGTTGTGTGAGTCAAGAAGTTCCGTAGAACATTCCTTCATCCCTTTCGGTCGTTTGCACTATTTTAAAAGGCATCTGAAAAAAAAAAAACAAATAAGCTTATTTATGACTTAATAGAGAAGTAGTTACCTGAAAACTAAATAATTACCCGTATAACGCATACCCTTAAAAAAACGACTACAGCAACACTACTAACTAGTTACAAAAAGTTCCTTTAAATTATTACTATTACAATGAGCGAAAAATAAGATAGGTAGCTTTATCGTGTTTCATTACAAATTACATTTGTAGTGATAATGATTTTATACTTAACACTTGTCAAACTAGGTACCTACCTAATTGGAGACAGATAAAATTGAAAGACGTGGAGTAGGGGATCATGACGTGATTAAAGGATTCTAAATTATTGTTTCGGTACCCTGATTAACACTAAAGCAATCCATTTTTATGACGTTTAAACCTAATGAACATTATAACATACCTAAAAAGTGTTACAGTAATGCTAAAGATATCACTTAGATATTTTATATGTAGGTTGAATGATTTAACCATTTTCTTTTTACTATAATAAGACTGACAACATTAAAAGACACTAGTTGAAAGTTTAAAACATTAATATTATCTGACGCCATTTGCTTTCTGTTTTCTCTAACATAGAAAATAAAATTATAATACACATATGCATGAAATACTACTTATTATCCTTTTCTTACAAGCGGAGTATCGATAGAAGCAATTTTATAAGTTAAAATTAATCAAATCGTTAAAAAAATCACAAAAAGTGTCATATGTCGATTCTAAATTTGTCCCTATTTTATTAAAAAAAGGATTTCTGTGAGGGCGCGTGAATTATAAACCACAAACATATATATATTTTCACATAAGACTAATACTCCCAGCTCATTTTCATTCTTGAAACAAAAAAAAAAGATACTTACCTTATGATAAATTATTTTAAATAAAGACATTAAAACATCTCCTCACAACACCATTGCACTGCAATACTCTAAACGAAAAATAATCAAATCGGACAATAAAATGCGATAAGTTTTTTCGAATACTTTCAAACAAACAAAATAAAACGTTCAGCCTTAGAATAAAACGTAACTTTGGCATTGTAATTCTGAAAGCTGTTTCAAAGCTGTACTAACATCTAATAAAATGCTTTTTACATTAGAATATGATGTCTAACAACTTTACTAATGTCTGTCTTCAATAACATTATAAGCGCTGGTTAGCAGCACTAATAATATTTAATAATGCTCAAAGCCGTATTATTTGGGGCCCAAATTGCGCTTACAAGACACTTATAGACTTTTATACGGCTGATATAGTGCTACATATGCTGCTCATATACTGCTCTGCACGTAGGTTCATGCTGTTGTACGCTTCTTATAATTCTGTTTTGTGTTACTTGGGCAAAATAGAACTAGTACTTCCCATAAACTCAGAGAGCTGAAATTTGGTACAGAGTTAGGGTTTAATGGCCACATAAAGGGAAAACTATAAAAACTAGGAAAATCGAAGATCTGGAGTAACACCACATTCATAATCAATACTGCCGTGGTGTTCGCCTGTATCGCTTACCGCTAGATGGCGCTAGCACTAGCAAGTGGTGTCCAGATATTTTTCCTTTCCAGAGCCCCCCGTCGATTAAGTTGAATGTTGAGTAATTTGCATTTCGTTGATTTCGTTTATTATATTGTAAGGTTCGCTAAGGTCATGTTATTAAAACAATTCTGATTCGTTGTCCATTTTAAAGGTCGTTGAGTTTATTTGTGTTTAATATCGTAAAAAAAATCGATAAAACGACGACGTTACAAATTTTTGCCACTTTCTACAAAAATAAGTGAAATCCCACCAAAAACATTCTGTAAAAAACTAGCCAAGTCTCGATGGAGCTGCTTGTTTATCTCTAAAAAGTAATGAAATCTAGACAAAGTCGTGCCAAGTCTATGGTTCCTTACTGCGATTTCTTTATTATTATAGTTAATGTTATGTGACTTGGCCGTTGAACAATCTTTATTAAGATAATCATACATAAGTATTATTGAAATACGCAGCTTTATAAAGCCTACAATTGACTGGTTATTGTTGAATCAACGTTTTCCAAGTGGCAATTTTCCATCGTCAATGGGTAGCGGTTCTGGCGACAGATTGGTGCAATGGTGTCATGGAGCACCTGGTTTTGTCACCCTTCAACGGCCAGGTCACACAACATTAACTATAATAATAAAGAAATCGCAGTAAGGAACCATAGACTTGGCACGACTTTGTCTAGATTTCATTACTTTTTAGAGATAAACAAGCAGCTCCATCGAGACTTGGCTAGTTTTTTACAGAATGTTTTTGGTGGGATTTATTTGACTGCGCGTGATAACTTATTAATAAAAAATAGATCTAAAGATCTTTAGTATGAATCAAAGCTGAAAATTTCATTTACCTACTCGTATCTGTAAATAAATAATAATTACATTAGCTTTTGAGTTTTGTCAGAGCCCTTTTTATTTATTTTTATCATTATGTGAAAGGTTTGCCCTGCTGTTATTGAAGCTCAAACTTAACAATGTATTTTGATGATAATTGTTGTTATTCAATGTACTTTAAGTAATTGGTCTGTTCTCTTTTAACTGGACCATTAAACTAAGCTTTATTCAAGCTCATCATGTATTTTTGGGTGAATTAAACATTTTTTAAAAGACGAGCGGTGAGCGGTGAGGAAGACGGTGGGCGGGAGTTTGCATCGTGCGGTCCACACAGCTTATGACCGCAGTCTGTGGAGGAACACTATCTGTGGTCGCGATCCTCATCAGTGAGGGACCGAGGAAGAAGAAGAAACATTTTTAGTCCAGCCAAGGTTGTCTTGTGTTCTTTTCATAAAATAAGCGTAAGCAAAACCACACTTTCTCAGCAAATAAATCCTTTAATATACGATATCACCACAAACACTGGCAACACAGTATTTGCAAGGCAAGGATCACTAAATTAATTCATTAAACATAAGCCGAAAGTCGTTCATGACGGCGCTTATCGCCCGAACATCCCTCGCGTCAAATTTGCATTCGGTGGATGGCGGGGATATATCGACATGGAGCTATGGCGGAAGCGACTGGGGACAGAGTGTTATTTTAGGCAAATCCGGGGTAAAGGATAGTTACTTGTTTAGGCATATCATTATTTTACTATCTGAAAGAGAGGCTGTCTTTTGAGAGATTGTGTAAATGTGGGTATGTGTAATCCTTGCATTGATAAAGTGTTTTACGATTTCAAAGGAACTTACTAATAGTGACTAAGTTTCTTGCGCTACTTCTTCTCAGCACTGGCCCATTTATTGTCACGAAGCAGTGGTGGTGTAAAAGTGCTTTTTAAAAGCCTTTAAATGAATTTTATGTGTTTTTTTTCTACTCAGATTTTATGCTGATATTAATTCGTAGATGAAACCGCAGGCAAGATATAAGATGCACTTAGTAAATTTTGTAAGTAGGTATTTTAACTTTATGTAAAGTTATTGTTTTATTATTTGTTTTATGAATTATAAAGTAATACAGCGTCATAATCTAAAGCACTTGCGATGAGGAGCTGTAAGATGCTAAAACCTCCTGAACTCCTTTTCTTACTATCTCTATTTTCAGAAAGATAAATATAAATATTAGACTGTTATAACAAACATCTCCTTGGGTCAAATATTTAATGAGCATAACAGCAAATACTACGAAACCAACTCATCACACATTTTAACGCCCAGTATTTTTCACTTTCAAAATACCAGTATCTCAAGAGTATTACGTCACATATAAATGTATTTTGTCACCAATCCCCCGGCCCCACTCGCTCGTCAATACAGATATACTACGGGCGGGGGCTTTATGTAAATCAAATAGATAGGTTGAGTAGTCAAAACAGATCAGCAAATATTCCTGGAAAAGGTTTCAGAAGTAAACGCTGATAGATTTTCCACGAATTCTAGCTAGGGAGCTATCATGTAAATTAAAGTAGGGAAACATGGGTCCCAACGAGGATTTTCACTGAAAAAATAGTTAGGCTACTGCTTACACAAAGGAGTGACTAGCGAACTAGAGGTACTACTAACTGAGTACTATGTTTATAAGGAACAAAATTTTGTAAAAAATAAACAAACTACACTTGCGAGCAAAAGTATGGAATCACTTACATGAAGTTGTTTCCACGCGATCTTGTGAACTAACGAATTTGTTAGTAACAAAAAAAGTGGCACCATTTTAAAGATTAAACTTTTAACTTTAAATTGATACCAAATTAATTTAAATCACACCAGTATTTAAAAAGATATCCCGGCTGATGTAAAGAAGTAAGGAAAAAGACATGTATCAACTGTTTGATACGTCGCGAGTTGCGGCCTATTTACCCCCTATAAAAGCACGTGTTTTCGGATTTTTGCTTTCACACGTTGATCCTTACACATCTCCGCTTCTTTTGACACTTTACCTGGGATTCTACACCTTCAGAAGCAGCACAAATCGTTGCACTATTGCAAGAAGGGCTCAGCCAGCGGGCTATCGCACGTCAGCTCCACATAAGCCAGTCTTGGGTTTCTAAAGTTTTAAGACGCTTTCAGGTGACTGGTGGCTTTATCCCGAGACCAAGTTCTGAACAGCGCCGGTGCACATCGCAGAGGGATGACCGTCTTTTCATGTCAAACTCTCTATGAAATCGTTATTTGACTGATATCGACGTCCAGCAAGAGCCCAGAAATGTTTGTAGGATAGCTGTTAGCGAGTGGACAGTTCGTCTAAGATATGAGCAATAGAATTTGACTCCAAAAAGGTCTGCCACAGGCTCGAAACTGACGGCAAGTCACCGACTAGTACGCTTTCAATTAGCTCGCACTTATTTTGATGGGAAGGCGAGTAATGGAGGCGAGTTTTGTTCTCCGATGAATGCAGACTGTGTTTGCAGTGCAGCAGTCGAAGAGGTCGGGTCTATAGGCGGCCTGGGGAGAGATTTGTGCAGTGCTGGTTCACTGAAACAGTGGCTTATAGGGGTGGCTTGCTCGACTACCCATCGAGATGTGTACGAGCAAATTGAAAGCGTGCTTATCGGTGACCTGCCGTCAGTTTCGAGCCCGTGGCAGGCCTTTTTGGAGTCAAATTCTATTGATTATATCTTAGACGAACTGTCCACTTGCTAACAGCTATCCTACGAACATTTCTGAGCTCTTGCTGGACGTCGATACCAGTCAAATGACGATTTTATAGAGAGGTTGACATGAAAAAACGGCCATCCCTCTGCTATGTGCACCGGTGCTGTTCAGAACTTGGTCAAGGGATAAAGCCACCAGTCTCCCGAAAGCGTCTTAAAACTTTCGAAACCCAGGACTGGCTTATGTGGAGCTGACGTGCGACAGCCCGCTGGCTGAGCTCTTCTTGCAATAGTGCAACGATTTGTGCTGCTTCTGAAGGTGTAGATTCCCAGGTAAAGTGTCAAAAGAAGCAGAGATGTGTAAGGATCAACGTGTAAAAGCAAAATCCGAAAACACGTGCTTTTATAGGGGGTAAATAGGCCGCAACTCGCGACGTATCAAAGAGTTGATACATGTCTTTTTCCTTACTTCTTCACATTAACCGGGATATCTTTTTAAATACTGATGTGATTTAAATAAATTTGGTATCAATTTAAAGTTAAAAGTTTAATCTTTAAAATGGTGCCACTTTTTTTGTTACTAACAAATTCGTTAGTACACAAGATCGCGTGGAAACAACTTCATGTAAGTGATTCCATAGTTTTGCTCGCGAGTGTATTTTGTAGTGAGTTAGGTTAAGTTAAAGGTACTCAGTTTGCTAGTCACTCATTTGTGTATAGTACGAAACATTTTGTAAGCAGTAACGAAAAACTTTTTTTAGTGTTGTTGTGCGAATGTTCAAAATGTTATATCACGTAATTCTATATCCATTAATAGGCCAGTAGAATTAAACACAAAAATTGATTAAATCGGAAATAATTCCTACAAAAGATTTTTTTGCTTTAATGGCTTCATTGGTTGCCCATTAAGACTCTCCTAAGTTTTCGACTTCGACGGAGTTGTGCTTAAGTGGTGGGGGCCCCCGAAAGGGGCGTTTTTTCGGTTTTCCGGTTATACCGCGTAAAGGACTTACCCTATCGAAAAGTGGTCTTCATGACGGTTAAAGGGCACTTAATCCTGCATGGAATAAGACCAAATTCATATGTTTTGGACAAACCGTTCTCGCGCTAAAGTTCGGCAAAGTAGAAAATATACGTATAATTAATGACCCTCTCCACGTCCAATGGCTTGTTACCCACATGCTTCCAAGCCTTGTAAAGGGTCGCCTTAACCAGTGTAACCCTAACAAGGCTCACGAGTTTGATTCGCTTATCCTTGTTCGTCTCAGCCGTTCCTTAACTGCGGTTGCTGCACCTCTTCCTGGCACTCTCCTGAACGACTCTGTGTTACCTAATGTGGCTGCCGATTTACTATAAGTTCCTAGTGGTTACAAACTTGACCTTCACTATTTGGGTTTTTATGGCGATCAAGCTGTAGATTCTGGCTACACATGGCAGGAGTTGCAGGAGTGGGAACGAGAGGTGGGAATAGTCCCGTTTTTGTAAAGCATACTACGATAATATGTATTGGCAAATGGTGATTTTTTTTAGTTCTGACTTTCGACTCTATCAAAGATAAAACAATCTTAAAATTATCATAACGAATTTATCATAAAAGCTTTATCAAACTACTATGGCCATAGAAAGTCTGGTTCGTCAACTAATAAACTTTGTTTTTCTTTGAATGTTACTTTTTCATAAATAAAACAAGGCTTACATTTATACTGTGGTATGAGGAGGCGTGGGAAACAAGCTGCGAAATACATAAATATACGCCAGAACACCAGATTGATATCGATCAAACTAGCATTCCCTGCTGCTGTCAACTTCTGAAACTTGATGAGGGACATTTGTATGAAATTAATATTTATAACCAACTCTGTTTTTAAGATTGTAAATACCATTTTTAAATATTTTTTTGATTAGTACCTGATTTAGTTATTAGGTAGGGCAGTTTCATGTTTATTTGTATAATGGAATATTACTCTTCTTTAGGTAGCCTATTGTCTGTTTTCACCTTCAATCCCTAATTTTTAAGTGACCCCTATGAAAACAAAATGCCTGTTTTAAGTTACCATAGGGGTCACTTAAAAATTAGGGTTTGAAAGTGAAAACGGCCATAAGTCTATTACTAAATAATCAATTTATTGTCTGCTAAATCATGTAAATTTTCCATACATTTACATAACAATGAGTTAATTACTCGTAGTAACGTATAAATTCAAATACAAGATAATACAGTTAGGTACATCTAGTTTCTAATAAGATACTAGCTTTCCGCCCGCGGCTTCGCCCGTGTGAAATTTTGTCTGTCACAGAAAGACTTTATCGCGCGCGTCCCTGTTTCAAAAACCGGGATAAAATCTATCCTATGTCCTTTCCCGGGACTCAAACTATCTCTATGCCATATTTCATCAAAATCGGTTCAGTGGTTGAGGCGTGATAGCAAGACAGACAGACAGGGTTACTGTCGCATTTGTAATATTAGTATAGATAGTATAGATTTCAAATACCTACATGTGACTGAGTATAAACAGTGACTGAATTTCTTGCGCTGCTTCTTCTCAGCACTGGCCCATTTATTGTCCTGAAGCAGTGGTAGGGTTAATACTGGGACGTGTAAAAGTGCTTTTTTTAAGCCTGTTTACAGAAATAAATGAGTTTTATGACTTTTTTAGTTTTTCATGATAATTATATTAGGTACATCTAGTTTCTTGTAAGATACTTTGTATTATCTACAATATTCCAAACCCACTACACTCCACTAGAAAATGTCTCCCTTTGTCAATATAAAAATACGCTCGGGAGCAGTAAGCGTATGTCAAATTGACACAGAGAGTCGATAACGCTCCTATATTGAATTTGCACTATTGACTCAACATTAGTGTTGTAACGGAACAAATATCGAAAATACAGTGACCTTGAGTAAAAGACGTTACTAATAACGAAAATGTGGCAAAAAAGCCCAAGACTCGAGTTTGAAAGAACTTGTTAAGTGCAAATTAAGTTGCATTCAGTGGGCTCCGTACATTTAGGTACGTATTGATATCGAAAAACCTTTATTTTACTTTCGGAGAAGTAAACTAACGGACCGTCAGACTGTGCGTTAGTTTACTAAGACACGCATGAGCGATAAAATTTTTGGATTTATTATCGGGTATAATCTTACAGAATAGTTTTAGGTACATATATGATGTCTGAGACAATTGTTGTCAATGTCAAAATGCAGGATGGCAAATAATTACCCAGTGAATTAATGTTACCAGATAAATCAAAATTTGATTCGGTTATAATCTTACAAAATAGTTTTAGGTACATATATGATGTCTGAGACAATTGTTGTCAATGTCAAAATGCAGGATGGCAAATAATTACCCAATGAATTAACAGATAAACCAAAATTTGATTTATCTGGTAACATTAATTCTTAATGTAGGTAGATCGATGAACAGATTGCTATCGACAAATAAAGTACATCACTACTGTACTCGTTCCATACACCCGTATATTTGCAGAACTAAACAGGGTGGCCTTTAACCCATTGGCATATAGTTTGTTTTTGCAAATGCAAAGCGAGCGCCCCGAATCACGAAGTTTGTAGGCAAAATAGAAATCAATAGAACTTTGTAGACATAGTTAGAAGAATACAGAAGTGAATTTAAAGAGAAGGTTTTTTTTGCAAATCTCAAATAAGCCAATGCTGCTTGTTTACCATTCAATATACACAGAAAAAAATAGGTACTTAATAAGAAACTAGTTAGTATTTAAGCATTTTTCATATCTATTGTCCCATTTCCGCCTAAAGCATAAGCATAATTATTAGTCTAAGATTTGATATCACAATGTGAAAATTTAATATCAAAGGATGTAATTATTTTGTAGTTGTAATTTAATTTCGTAAGCTTAAGTACCTAACTACTATTAATTAGTGGACGTTTTCGCTTTTTAATTACTGTTTCACATTTTACGATACATCAATAGATTTTAGATTTTGGAATGTAAAAATAGTATGGGAACATCTCATATTTTAAATGTAGTTCAGTAATCACGCTAAATCAATTTGTAGTTACGTAATTGTGTAGATCAATCAAAGCGGCTGACAGTGCTCTAACGAGCTGTCAATTTTCTGGACGTGATCAGAAATCAAGTGTTAATTAGTAAAGACCGATTTGTTAGCACAGTGAAATATTTTCACTGGTGGACTTTAAAAGTACGCCGCCTAAAAAATAAAGTACCAAGGGTACAGTTACACTCGTGTTAAGTATGCTTATTAGCATGCTTAAAACAACCTTGCTCGAACAACTTGAAATGAGCATGCTTAACAATAGCAATGTTTTGACACACATGCCAGTAATTAGTAAATGCTCAATAGTGGCATGTTTCCGTACTAGAAATGAGCAAGTACCTTAAACATTACTCCTTTTTTCAACAATCACAACAAATAGAAAAAAATTAAGTAGATTTTTAATAATAATAAACGACAACGTTCTCATCACACTAATTTTGTCCATAATGGGGCTCGATTCTGAAACCCTAGTAGGCTTAGTCTAAAATAATTAAAACTTGTACTTCACCTGCATGTAAAGTTGATATTAAAACTAAAATAGTGTTCACTAACTCAACTCAAGAGTGTAATTTGAGTAAATCTCACTCAAACACTCGAGTAAATTAAGATCAAGTTTAAGCATCCTAACTACAACTTTGAACGTTAATGTTGAAGCAGTCAAGTTCATAATGGAATAACACGGTTCAGTAAAGGAATATACAAGTATAATTACAAATATTATTATGTTTGTGTTTTTGGTGCGTGTTTCAAATAAACAAATGAATAGTGAGTGGGTGGGTATCACAGGGAGCCATGTCAAGTCCTTAACTGTTAAGTAAATAGACAGTGGAAAAACAACACGTTTGTGGTTTACGCAAAAAAAAAGAAATAAAAAGTATATAAGCGAAAGGTCACTGACTGAATCATTCATCACGAAATCTCAGAAACTACAAGTGCTAGGAGTCTCAAATTTTGCATGGGGGTTTCTTTTAGAACGTAGGTGCTTACTAAGACGGGAATTTGCAAAATTCAACCCCTAAAGTAAAACGGGATCCAAACGTAGGTACGAAGTCACGGGCGGCCGCTAGTTCTGAACAAAAAATAAATAAGCTGATTTACAGATGACGATCCAATAGATTAGAACTAGACGATGGTTCGCCTTGATCATTTTTGTTACCTACATACCTAGTTCAATGCCTACTCTTGTCAATTTAAACGACTTCTTAATATTCGAATATCTCGTGAATTATCGTGTGTTTGTTGGGATACACTACACATTACACATAATAAGATCTAAGAATCTACACCGGTTATTGTTAAATTATAATTTATTAAACAAGTGTAGAAATTAATTGAGATAACACAGTAAGGGTGAGTTGCACCACCTAACTTTGACCGTAACTATAACGATAACCGGTGCTTTTTGTATGAAGTTTGACAGATTTTTGACGTTTGTCAAAGTTAAAGTAAGATGGTGCAACCCAGCCTAAGTAGTTTTAAATAAAAGGTGCTCTAATTACTACACGAGGCATAAATGAAGCAATCAAGAGCAACAATTCCAATAAATTGCAATCAACGTTTCGGCAATATTGCTTCTAATTATCTTATTCTGTGTAGTGTACCCCAACAAACACCCAAGACATGAGATATTCAAATATTATGATATTGCCTAAATTGATTTATAATTATAAATAAGCGTATCCCAGCCGTCACCCGAAAATTATTATTCATGTCTCTAACATTTTATAATTTTGATTGTGCGAATCATTCTATGAATAAAATATAACTAGATGTGCAGTCATTTGATGTCCAATAAATAATTTTTAATTTCTATTCAGTAAAGACGTTTAGATACATCAGTCGTAAATTAAAAAAGATTTTACCAAAGGATTGAGATTTATATTTTTTCTCGTGAATGTTATACCCAATTACCCAGGTAAAGTTAGCTATAAATTGCAATCAAGTCTAGATATAGCCGGCTTAATAAACTGCATGTTAATTCTTGTTTGATTATACAGTAGGGGAAAACTCCATAAGTCTTGCGATGTGCGTTGCCATCCATCTCCGCCGTTACAAATATAAACTAGTGAGAAAGAGTTCAAGTTATTTAACGGACTTTTAGGTGTACTACTAAGGCTGAGTTGCACCATCTTGCTTTAACTTTAACAAACGTCAAAACTCGGTCAAACTCCACACAAAAAACACCGGTTATTGTTAAAGTTACGGTTAAAATAAATTGGTGCCTTAGTTGTATATTATTCTGCAACAGTGGTAGAGTTTTAATGGAACGTGTAAAAATTCTTTTTAAAAGCCTAAATAAATTACTTTTTGACTTACCCAAAAATCTGTCATGTGGGGTAGTGATATAGTCATCCTTAAAAACTTTGTATTTTGCATGTGAGTAACGAAATAGGGTAGACCGGGTACAATAGTACCACGGGTCAATAGTACCATCGGCGATATTTCTTCATACAAGCGACGTTAGATTGTGTGCATAGCGTCAGAATATGCGCTTTTTGTGTTTCCATCCGCTCACCAGTCGGCGGCGCTTGCGCTGAAAAACGAAGGTGTACAGGAAGGATTTTTGTTTTTTGCCCAGCCGCAGTAAGTTTTTATGTCAAATATATGAGCCCATAAGTTGCCTAATATGCTATTTGTTACCAAAGTATTGTTGTCAATAGTTTATCCAGGCTCTAAACTTTGTATCGACAGCGAATTATTGGCATTCACTGTGAAAATGACTGAATTTTAGGTGAAGTTCTCTTTACTACCTACTTGGAACAAATGTACCAGTCTCCATGGGGTCAATTGTAGCGGTACAATCAACCCCGTGGTACAATTAACCCCCGGAACCTTATTTTATACTTCATATTTTAAATTGGTTTTAAAGTACCTATACTTATAATAAAATAAGTTATTATAAAACATTCACGTGGTTATTTTACATTTTTACAATTATATTTTTATAATTATAGGCATACCTACCTACTGAAAAAATAGTTAATGTGTTTTATTAAATAAGTAGGTAGATGTCGATAAAAAGGTGATATAAGTACCTAAATGCCTACTTAAAATATTTTAATATAGGTTTCTAAAACCCTTCTGAATATGTACATTTTAGCTTAATTCAGTAAGTAACTAAGTATTTGAACGTTTTGTTTTAGATGCCTCGACGTAGAGTCAAAAGTACTGATCACGGATCAACGGATCTATTCCTTCATGAACAGGCTTATGAAATTTTTTTAAAAGGGCGAAGCATTAGTAGGTATAAATAAATCAGGGTCAATTGTACCAGGGGTCAATTTTACCCTCATACAAAAATAGATTTTTAAGTTTTGATTATTCTATCATTGTTATTATGCTTATTGTTGTTTCAGGAGCAATATCCGAGCCAAATAAATGACATATTATGTAGAAACAGTTAGCTTTTTCGTTTTTATGGAAGAAAAGTTATTGTTTTGTTTTTAAACTTTAGTGTTGATTTTTCATACTTGTTCCTAAATATTTTCGATCTCAATTAATAAAGAATGATGATTGTAGGAGATTAAGAGTACAGAATACCAATAAAGGTGATGATTAGATAAACATAACGACTTTTATAGCCTCATATATTATTGGTACAATTGACCCGTTGTAGGGGTCAATTGTAACATGAGACATGGTACAGTTCAAACTCGTTTTTCATTAAGTATTCGAAAGAATAGTTCAACTCTGCATACTTAAATTTGTAGCTTAGGAGTCTAGTTTTTACAGCATACTAACAGAATAAGTTATATTTCATTAGATTTCTCAATATTGAACAATTTCCAAAAAATGGTACTATTGTCCCCGGTCTACCCTACTTTTAACGTTCGAGTAAGAATCTAAAAACATAATTTTGGTTTTCTTACCTCAAGATTTGCTCAAGCTAAATTGTTGTTATTGTTAATAAGAATCTTGTTGAAGTAGGTAATTAGATACTGATTGATTCTATCGTTATTTTGTTACTCACATCTTTTAATTAGATTCCTAATACTTAGTTACTTACAGGTCGATCTTATAAAAGCGTGTTAAAAATCTAAATTACAGGTTTGAAATAATGGAAGGCTACTTTGATATAATTGAATTTTAGCACTTACATATCAAATACAGGTTTCATTTACATAAATATAACACATCAGCTGGTGATGAGAAGACTTTATTGGCGTAAGAAAAAGATTGCGATTTTTATTTATTTCAGAAAATTCTACATAGTTTTTCGATACCAATTACTTTTGCAAAGCCCTTTCGTTATATTTTATGAAATAATGATACAATATCGGTAACTATCCACTGGTTACTTTTTATAGGATCTAATAGAACTTTTTATATCTTATAACAACTGGTTTCTTCCTTGTTGTACCGCATTATAAGTAATCAACAAGGCATATCGTTAGAGGCATACTTACTGTGTAGGTATAGTAATACATTAATAAAATAATTTGCTTGAACCATCCTATTAATTACCTAACCAAGCATAGCTTTTGCTGTTAGTTGTTCGTGTATAATATAATTGTTAATATTCAATAGATTTAGATAGTGTATAAACTTGTAGAACTTCTACATACCTAAATATACCAATTACAATAACATTTGCCCGCAGCGGAATTCAAACTTTGAACCTCAGCTGACTGTCAAAATACGTCTCTACAAAAATAATTATATGGATTTAATGCACATTGTTCCTGGCTTGAACATATTTTTCAGGAGAAATATAAGAAAATATTTTGTGCAATAATTATCGCTCTTGTTTTTATCTTTGTACCATAAAATAATAATAAATAGTAATTGCAAAGGTTAATTAAGAAAATATTAAAGTAAAAAGGTTCCACTAAGAAACGTAATTATTATCACCTGAAGAAACTTTTCCACTTTACAATGTTAGTACTGTACTACAGAGTTACCCACACAATTACGTATCATAGATATTTAATTTCTACAGCCTTACCCATACTAGGTATTACTTACATAGTTATTTATAGTCAAATGCGAAAGTGAGCTCACAGTATTCGTCGAAACGTTCCCAGTTCAATTACTTGAGCTCTACTAAATAATTAACGCTTTCATAATAACGCTACGAAATTAGTACCTTGTGACATAGTTTCCAAGTAATTTTCGTACTTTAATAACTGCTAAACTGTATTTCATTTTTAATTGAAATGACGTAATATTTTAATTCTGGATATGAATAAAAAGGTACACTTTTAGAAAAGTACTAAGAAGTTTCAGTATGAAAAAGTTAGTCTAAAATTAGTAAATCTATAAGTAGGTACTTAACATTACATCTTCCTAGCCAAAATCAAGGTCTATTAATAAATAATGTAACATGGATATTGGATTCAAACTGTAGTGCCTACATTCAATTATTAAGGTCACGAGAACTTACGAACTTAAGCAACTCTAATTAACGAAATTGGATCAAATGGAATAATTATAACCATTACGGAACCAAATTAACTCCACAATGGAAACGAGGTCGCAACACCATACAAACCCTATTAAGGGCGAAGCTATTACCAAAAGTCGAATGGACTTATGGACATTCGAGTCACATTCCAGGGCTATGTGATTTGAATATAATGACTCCTCAGCCTCCCTTTTAAACCGCAGGACGTCTGGATCCTAATGATTAAGAAGATCAAAATGTAGAAGAAATTTTGGGACGAAATTGTTATTGTCCCAATACATTTAGAAACTTAGGAGTATAATTTTTGTCTTTTATTTTTAGCTTTTTGCAATGCTTTCTCTAAACACATTCTATATCTTATTTATTTGTTAAATACATGGTTCTATTTATATCATCCTGAGTAAGTAAAAGAATAATAGAAATCTATGTCATGGTTTATGTGGGTGACCGATAAGATCTTCAAACTTGTGTGCGTACCTACCTACTACGTTAAACCAACGTAAAAATATTCGTACGTATTAAAATAAAAAAAGATTTTTGACGATAAATCGTTAAGTTACACCAAAACTATAACCAAACCGGCTACCGGCGTCGTCACATAAAAAAAACTTCTCCATCTACTTACGCGTACGACAATAACAAAAAAATCCGTCAAACTCAAAACGAACAAAACAAAACACTCCGTAAAAATTGACCCAAAGATTTCCAGGCAAACTCACTGCAACTATTCACTCGTGTACACGACTCGATATCACTCAGTCGCGATCCTGCCTCGGGAAGGCACGCGACCGCCCCCGGCGAAGGGTGCGATGCCACTGCCGACTGTGGGCACCCCGCAGCCCTCACTCCAAAAATGCACATATTAAAAGCAAAAAAATGCCAGGAGGAACGCGAGAAGTGTTGCCAGCGCCATAATTACTTGGGCTTTAGCTAGACAGGCATAGTGCTCGTACATTTACAGTACACGTTAAATGTCCGTGTCCTTAAGTCAACGCAGCAGGAGCTAAATTTGGATGGGAGATTTTTGACTGTTACTATAATTCTTCAATATGGACATTGGCACAAATAAAGACGTCATCAACGTACATTAATTTATCAAATTAACTTGAAAGGACAATGTTCGTTCTCCATACATTGTTCGCCTAAAGAACCAACAATTTTGACATATTACTACCCGAAAGCGAAATAATACGATTCTGTGTGTAAGAACAATGATTCCTGATGGACACTTGCCATAAAATTAATGATTAAGAATATTAAATCACAGCGATTTTATAATATGTCGTTTATGACAACATGGCGTCTAATGTATTGTGTGAATGTATGAACACCGATTCGCGAAAAATGTTTTGTATTGTCGTCACGCCGAGTCGCAGCCAAATAGTATAAAATAATAGAACAAGTTTTAGAAATACAACTCGGCATTCCACTTTTACAATATGCCCACATATTGCACGTAAATAAACAACATGAATCGTAGGTTGTTTCCACCCTTGTCATCTGACACATGAAATAAACTCCTATTGTATTATATTATCGAAGCCGAATCGTATATAATAATAGAATGGGTTTTGGAGATCACTCGGGGTTCCACTTTTATAAAATACCTACATATTACATAAAAATACCACGAATCATGAGTTTTCTTTTCACCATTTACATCTGACACGAGATAACAAACTCCTATCTCCATGACTACCATCGTAGTCTATGCCAAAGACTACAATATTTTAAGCAAGAAGTTTCAAACCTTAGCGGCTACGGTAACCCCTGGGCCACATACATCATGATAACATTCGGTCGACACCGGAACGAAGTCTTGCGATTATGCAAAAAAGCATCGTATTCTAGTGCGGCTATATCACGTTCAACCGGGGTTTTAATTCGACTAAAGTCCTGACTAAAGACTGGAAGAAAATACGCCGCATTGTATGAGCACTTCGTGTTCGTTAAAGCGGCTTCAGATCTAGAGCCCACATAGTTTTCTTTCCAATAATATCCGCAAGTAGCGCTGCATGATCTTTACAACAAAAACGGCAATAGTTATTAAGGTGCCAAAATTATATGATTACTTTGGCACGGTATTATACACGTTCGAAGATTTGTCATTTTCATTCATTTCTTCATCATCATCATCATTTCAGCCACAGGACGTCCACTACTGAACATAGGCCTCCCCCAATGACTTCCACATCGCACGGTTGGTAGCGGCCTGCATCCAGCGCCTTCCCGCTACCTTTATCAGGTCGTCGGTCCACCTTGTGGTGGGTTGACATTGCAGAATATGACTTTTGATAGGTTCATCATAGAATTCGGCGGGGATATCCTCACGGAGGAAGTTCGTAAAAGGGCGGAACAAGATCTTATAATAATGCAAGGCCGAAGCTGTTACGCGCGTGCTCCTACGTGTAATCCGGCGAGTATGCAATAAATAGTAATGTCTGGTAAATAGTGGTAATACGTATCGTTCGTTCGTTCGTTTCAGCCGAAAAGACGTCCACTGCTGGACAAAGGCCTCCCCCAAGGATTTCCACGAAGACCGATCCTGCACCGCTCGCATACAGGCACCTCCCGCGACCTTCACCAGATCGTCGGTCCACCTAGTGGGAGGCCTGCCCACGCTACGTCTTTCGGCTCGTGGTCGCCACTCAAGAACTTTCCTGCCCCAGCGGCCATCAGCTCTACGAGCTATGTGCCCCGCCCCGTCTATGTCTGTATGCGCTACGATTACAGGGTATCATTTTGCATAGTCGCAAGACTTCACTCTGCTGCTGTCAAATCAATGTCGCATAATGTTATCGCAATGTGTGTGGCCCTTGGCCAAATCACAGAAGCCTATGCGAAGAAAGAGCACTTGAATGACAATAAAAATCAGGGTTACCATTTTATAAGATTTCCTCACTATTGAGGGTAACAAAGTAACATTAATAATCTAGCCATTAATTACATTTATTACCTATACGAGAAAGTAAAGCAACATGCGGTTTTATTTTAATTTGTAAAATATTAAACCCCTCATATTTGTAACAGTTTGTTCCAAGTTTAGTTTTACTGTTTTGTTAACAGTATTGCTGTTTCAGCTGTCACTGTGAAGCTTTGGGAAAATAAATAAATAGAAAAAATATTAACATAAATATTTATTTAAGTTTTTATGTTCATTATCATAATATGCCAATTTAAGTTACACTGTGTGACAGTCTTTGACACTAAACAAACTCTTCAGCTTAATAATACCTACCTACAGGGCGTTTTTATAGTTACTTTTGCTGATGAAACAAGATGGGTTGATTCTACTACTGAAATACAACTACTTTTCTTACAGGACCAATATCAAATTCTCAAAAAAATTCACATCCTCGTGATGGTGATAATTTCTATGGAGAGGTTTTTTTTATATTCGGTCTCTTGGGATAAGTTATTCCATTTGAGCAGTAGAATTAATCCTTTTTATTCGATCACATATAAAAACAACACAAGTGTTTAGGAAAACTTCTTCTTTGGTATGGTATCACTACGGAGTTATAATGTCGGCAACTCTGTATCACTGACTTGTAACTTTCAAACAGCATGAATAATAAGGGCACCACATTGGTTTTCTTTCTGAAAAAAGGCTTTCAGTTTTAGTACTAACCCTTTAGCACTATTTCATTGAAATAAAAATACAATAAACGCACAGAAGACTGAAATTGAGTCAACTGACGTTACATTTATAATTTGTTGACATTATGACAGTTTGACAAGACTAGGGATTGAAAAAGTTTTAATTGAAAAAGTAAAATGACAATTTATTAAAACGATTCACATGGATATAATCGATTAAAAATATTTATAAAATGTTCTGATACTTGCCTGTAGCGATTATCCAATCCTGGTTTCTACTGAAAAACTACCTCGTGGCAAGATTTTAATAAAATAATAAAATCTTTATCTTCTCTTTCACAATCTATAAAAGTTCATTTGGTCTATTATTATACATGTGCTATGAATGAGGGTTTTCGCGATTGAAAAATCCGCGAGATGGCAATACGTAGACGCGAGGTCCAAATGCTGCATGATTGGTGGATATCTGTCAATGTCATGTCAAAAATAACCAATCATGCAGCATTTGGACCTCACGTCTACGTATTGCCATCTGGCGGATTTTTCAATCGCGAAAACCCTCATTGGCATAGATTATGAGAGACTGGCAACTATACTAGGTTGATATCAGGTGATCCGTCTGCTCATTTGCCTCCTGTCACATAAAAAAAAAATATATATGTTTCTCACACTTCAACTGGCATTGGATTCAACATCGGATTCTGACACTTTTACAGTTATGATACCATGAATATCAGTTTATGGTCCTAATTATTTTTATTTTATTTACGACCTTCGACCAGTTGGACACTTTAGATATCTTCTTGTAATAGTGTCAAACTGTCAATATCTTTTTAGCTTTTAACGCAAATCTAGTCTTCAAAGCAGTTTAATCGATTTATTTTATTTTCAAAATCGATATTTTATTGTCTATGATGGCCGCAGGAACATCACTATACATGGACTCCCAGCAATAAAGTACGGTAATGCCTCGTACAGATTTTATCGGCAAAAATTATGGAACTTGATAGGTTTTAGACCATGCCACGCACCAAAACGTCCGGAAGTTGTAATAGTATTATAGAATAAACGTTAAAAGACTTATTTATTTAATTTTTCAATGCTTAAGTGTCCATTAGAATGAAAGGGTGCTTAATGTATTAAAAAAAATAGAAAATAATTATGATGGGTTAATGTTTTTGGGCGGTTTTTTAGGCGGTTTCTGACAATGTCCTTTGAAAAAATCCAATGGAGACAGCTGTTTCAAAAAAAGTGTTTCTTCCACATTTTAAGCCAAACGATATTGTGTTTGAAACCACAACATGTTTTTTCATTACACGTCCCATTCTTCACGAAAATTGACAATAAAGACACCGCGTTTTCAGCAAAAGGTCGACATAAAAAGCTTATTGCAAATAAAATGCTCGTTGATATCGATGTACGAGTACACGCGAGGTCACAATGGAACGGAACTGGAATGCGCTACCTGTGGAACTCCAGGACCATTAATAAACAACCCATCGGATTATCCCCATTCAAACTAGGATAAGAAACTTGGAGCAGCGTAATTAATCTTATCGAAAGGAATTCGCGTATTTCCAGTTGACTCTTCCCGCTTGTTTATCAAGAGGTATATTTTTCGGGGACACTCGAGATTTTCACCATTCAACGCACTCAAATATTTACCCGAGCGGTTTCATATTCAATACATTCGGTTTACTGGCATTCAAATATACGAATTTATTCGGTTTCCAAAACTAAAGCTAAAAGGCTCGAATAAAAATTGAAGGTTTACCTCAAGTCGGGGTTTTGCTCCAATAAAATTGTGGGCACTACACGATGCAAGTTCGCTTTGTATTCTGAATTTGCTTCACGTAAACGAACTTCATTCGCAAAGTAAAGAGAGGATGTGATTTTTGCTTGTATAATACCGACCGTTGATACAGCAGGCATTCTGTTTGTAAACTCACAAGTATTTTGTCGTACGCTTGAAAAATATTTTGTCTCGTCGTTTAAAGTTTTCTAAATTCCACAAATGCTTGTAATTAGGTTTGCAGTTACAGAAACAAATGATAGTGTTTTTATCATGTGGATTTTAACAACGTTTACAATGAACCTATAGGCAGGATATGACTTAATAGGAGCGATGATTTTGATAATAAATAATATGATTACGATCACCTTAAAGGCAATCAAATCAATTCAAGTCCGCAAAGTCCTAACCAAACTAGGATCAAATACAAAATCAATAAGCCAGTATGTTTGTCTCACATGGGAAACGAACCCAGAACCTCTTAAGTCAATGGGATCCCAACTCTCAAACCACGGAGGCGAATGACTGCTCCGATAAACTAACTTTGATAAACGTTCTGTATGTACAGACGACGACACCAATGCAAACACTGGTACCTTATCCAGTTGTGTTAAGTGCTATTTTGCAACCAAATCTTGAAACCGTTGTCCAACTTTACAATGGAAAAAAATCGAATGTTATTCAATCGGTTAGGTGACGTCGAAAGGAAATGAATACGTTTCTGAAACCGCCAATCTAAAGGTGTCCCACTTTGTGCAAGCCCTGAATGGGAGTAGCAAACGACGAGAGCCCACTCCCGATCGTAAATCAGATACCTTTACAACAGCTGTTGATTGTAAAAACAACTTTATCACTGGTGAAGAAAGTGCAGTATCGGATTGGGAATAAGACACTGTATCTTTCGTGGGCACAAGAATGTGCTATTGAGAAAGGGCGCTCGAAGATAAGGCCTTTATCGATGCATAAAGTGTGTTATTATGAACTTTGACGGACGCTTTTGGACGCCGAGAGAAGAATGTGTGCTTTATTCGCCGGAGCATTTGTGGCATCCCTTTATTTGCACCTGTCTAAAATTTTGTTCGGAATACGTTTGTGGGTTGTAAAGTTACGTAGGTGTATGTTTTATTGAGTAGCTTTAGTAAAATGAGGTAATAAGAAATGGTGTCTAATAATATTATGGAACAATAAAACTCGAACCGTTTTTAATGTGTGTTTATAGAGACAGGGAGAATTTGATTAAAAATACTTTTAAAAATGTGTTTTTCGGTAACGAAATTTTGTAAATTAAGAACTTATAACATGGTGACACCAGTATTCTTGGCCTCAGTTGTTGAAATATTATAGAAGAATATTGAAGAGTCAAAATAAAAATAGGTATCAAACGTTGAGCTTTCATTTCCTACGAGAAAGACAAATGATATCAAATTCAAGACAGGTCCTTACACTGCATAAATTGTAAATGTTACCTGCATAACAGATTCCAAGAAACTCAATGTAGAAAGCTGGAAAATTACCTGAAAAGAAAAATATTCTTACATTAATAAAAGGAATGTTTAATAAACAGCGTGCCGTTTCATAAAATGCACGGAATTCAAAAGCAGCACTTGTAAATAGAGCAAAACGTACGGATTTTATATTAAGCACATTCCAACATGTTTGAGTAATTCTTGTAATTAATTCCGAGATGCTGCGAGATAACCGGGGTATTTAGCTAAAGGTTGGGAGTTACTGAGACCATTTGATTCGACGATTGGAATAGAAATGTCAGTTATGCTGGGTTATGAGATTGGAGACAAGAAAGGCTCGACCCTTGGCTCTGTGTACAGTGCAAGTTTATGCAGTAGTGCAACTGCAAGTGCCAATAGGACATGACATGTTTTTCTCCACACGTCCGAGGTGTTTTAAGTAGAAAGAGAGTTGTATTTTTTCAATTCAGCACTTTTGGAAAAATGCACTGTTGGGATGCGATAAAAAATTTTGTAAAACAATTTGGGATAGACTTGTCTTGATCACAGTTATTTTATAACTATTTCTTGCTTGACAGTCGGATTGATTAACCAATGTTGTCAGACACCTATCTATAGCACCAGAGATGTGATTATCTAGTAAAACTCATAGAAACTCATAAAACTCATTTATTTATGCAAGTAGACTTTTAAATATCACTTACTCGTCCCAGTATTAACCCTACTACTGCTTCATGACAATAAATGGGACAGTGCTGAGAAGTAGCAGTGCAAGAAACTCAGTCACCATTGTCAGCCTCTTTTTATAGGATGTTCCAGCGTTCCTTTTCAAATCATAATACTGCTGAGATGTTATAGCAATCAAACAATATAAGGGTTATTAAAGGATAAAGTTAAATAGATTTGTGCACCTGTTGCTGCCGTTAAGAGTTTAATAAATGACCCTACTGCATTCAATTCTACTGCAGTTCTTGCGACATTTCTGACATTATGGCTAAGTGCAGACACGACTGTTCTACAATGCCCAATTATGATAATCCAGTAATACTAGATAGGGACATTGTTTATGTGCATGCCACTTCCCATTGTTAGGATTGTGAATGGGTAATGTTAATTTGTAGGCTCTCAACAGTGAGGATTTATTTGTATACCTAATGACCTACCTATAGTAGCTGTATAATTTAATATTACTATTAAGTTTCGTATTTGTCTCCTCAACAACTTTGGCCAGCTAGCGGCCAGTCTATGCCAAATTGTTCATATGTCTCTAGTAAATAAGAGAGGGTCGTATTCCTCTAGCACGAAAGACTAGATAGAAACGTATAAGAAATGGTAGCACGAAACTAATTTTGATAATCGAGATCGTCACGTTATCGTTGAATTCGAATCGTTCGCTCATTCGATAAGGGTGGATATCGCAGCCTTATCAAATGAGCAAACTATTCGAAGATGAAAGTTTTTCGTGCTAAATTAGATAGATGTCACTATAATTATACTTTGAATGTGTTTGAAGAGAGTTTACTGAGTATTCGTCCGTTTGTAATAGTGGTTTCATTACAGTTTTGGCTGTACCCCAAATTAGGTATCAGTGCAGAAGACCATTTAATTTCGGGGCAGTTTACAATGTTCACTTCAGAATTTATGTGTATTCTGCAGAACTGAGCAGACGTGACTTATTTAATGTGAAGATAAAAACGTTCAAGAAAATTTGTTGCTACAGTTTTTGATCGATTTATTAAAGCTGTAAAAGAAATTTCTTCGCACGCAAAAGAAGCTGAAATGTGTATGGATCAACGTGTGAAAGCAAAAATCCGAAAACATGTGCTTTTATAGGGGGTAAATGGGCTGCAACTCGCGACGTATCAAACAGTTGATACATGTCTTTTTCCTTACTTCTTCACATCAACCGCGATATCTTTTTAAATACTGGTGTGATTTAAATGAATTTGGTATCAATTTAAAGGTAAAAGTTTAATCTTTAAAATGGTGCCACTTTTTTTGTTACTAACAAGTTCTTTAGTACACAAGATCGCGTGGAAACAACTTCATGTAAGTGATTCCATAGTTTTGCTCGCGAGTGTATATTTCCACTTCACCAAACATACTTTAATCGGAAGCCGAAAAATACTTGTACCAATTAAAATTACTTCTAACGTTTAGTAAATAACTCTTTATTACACTTGTTAAAGTGATAACAATGACAGAATGAATTCCAAAATCATTTTCCAACATTCAAACATTGGCCAAACAGAGAAAGAAAGGCGTGTTAACAAGTAAATAAGAGGATAATAATAAAAAAAAATAAACTCCAATTCGTATTTGAAATCGGGACTATTCCCACCTCTCGTTCCCACCGCTGCAACTCCTGTGTAGCCAGGATCTACAGCTTGACCGCCAATAAAGTGAAGGTCAAGTTCGTCCTATGGGAAAGTTAAACTGTCATTGGACCCTCATCGAAATTAATCAGAAGAACATAGGATGAGTTCAAAGAATATTGAAATGTGAACACAGAAAAATAAAGTGACAATACACACATAAATAAACATACATACACTATAAATAACCTCAATAATGGTTACATAAGAAACCGTATATCTGCAGTACCTAGTACCTACAACCTAAAGCTGTATTCTGAATTCCCCACCCGTTCCGAAACCAAAAATTTCTCCGAACACAGGCACCTTTGTGCCGCGCGTGCATTATAAAAGCGCGTCAAAGCTCGCCGCAAGTAATTCACAATTTGCCCATAGTTCCCTGCTACAATGTTCGGTGCATTGTAAGGTTAGGCCCTTGTCCCATTGCCGAGAAAGCTACTAACTATTAACTATTTTCTGGCTCTAAAAACGTAAATTAAGTGTAGACCTCGTGTCAAAAAGCACATATTATTATTCAATATTGATAGCTGCCTGTTTATATTGTTAACTAGCTGTGCCCGCGATTTTGTACGCGTGAAAACCCGTTTTCGCAACATTTTTCATTGTTGCTCTGCTCCTATTGATTGTAGCGTGATGTTGTATAGCCTTCCTCGATAAATGGGCTATCTAACACTGAAAGAATTTTTCAAATCGGACCAGTAGTTCCGGAGATTAGCGCGTTCAAGTGAACAAACAAACAAACAAACTCTTCAGCTTTATAATATTAGTATAGATGAGGTCTCTTTCTTTACTAGTTTGTCGCAATGACAAGAGCTATGAGACATTAATAACAGCTGAGTGATGCTTGCAATCTAAACACTCCAGCAACCAGCCGTCATTCTACTCTATAGATTGGAATGATACGCGAGGCGGTACTCTGACGTTTACTCCCGAGTTTTACTGTCATCTATCATTCCTAATCTAAATGTCACCCACAAGGTGGACAGATGACCTGATGATGAAGGTAAAGGTGGCAGGAAGGTGCTGAGTGCAGGCCGCCACCAACCGGTCGATATGAAAATGATTGGCGGTGGAGCAGTGGACGTTCTGTGCTGAAATGATGGTGATTCTAATCTGATATTGGACAGCTGCCTTTCGTAACAAATTTTTCAATATTCTGATTATTGACGCTAACAATGTTAGCAGTTTTCTCTTCATCAGTGGAGCAAAAGCCTTAGGCACGCCACCAACTATTCAGCTCTCGATATCGAGCTTTTTGGAGCTTTGACTTAATAATTAGACGGTCTCTGGTATGATCTGAACTTAGGTTCGTTGAAGCGGCGTAAATTCAAACGTTATGATGAGATTAATTAGATTCTTGAGTCTTGTATTAGAAATGCCTGGAGGTTAATGCAGAATAGTGAAATATTTCAGGTTGCAAAGCATAATTAGAAAAATAATGAAACTATCCATAAACACCACAATTTCACTATAACCAAATAAATTTCAGGCTTAAGTTTATGAATCTTAAAGATATAATTATGACATAAGTAATATAAGTTACTCGAAGGTTGGCTGTTTCATTCAGCATCTATTAAGACAATGGATGTTGAATCTTATGATAAGTGAATAAAGTCAATACATTGACTAACATTTGGTTTCTAACACGATTAAGAACAACAACTGACAACTTATTAAAAGATGCTTGCTACTCTTTTTCCAACACATAATTACCTACCTAAATCACTAAAGACTTATTTGACCATTGACCGTAATTACGACCATTCGGCATGAATCCCGGAATTTCTTTAAGAATGGCCTGAATAGGCCTTCTGTGAAATCTCACTCTATTTATTTCAACTCTATGCTCACGATAAAGGCAATTTCCTTCGCTATTATAATAATAATAAGAAAAACTTCCTTATAACTGGCTTAAAGATATTGATAAATAATACGTTAACTATTTTTCATAATAAGTTCAAGTATATCAAATTATTGCCTTAGAGATTTACACATTACATAGAGTAATGATCTATCCCAACTTCCCAACTAATATTATAAATGCGAAAGTAACTCTGTCTGTCTGTCTGTCTGTTACGCTTTCCCGCTTAAACCTCGCAACCGATTTTGATGAAATTTGGCATAGAGATAGTTTGAGTCCCGGGAAAGAACATAGGATAGTTTTTATCCCGGTTTTTGAAACAGGGACGCGCGCGATAAAGTTTTTCTGTGACAGACAAAATTCCACGCGGGCGAAGCCGCGGGCGGAAAGCTAGTCTAACATAAAAAAACCTCGTGTCATACTGTAACAAAACTCCTCCGAAACGGCTTCACCGATTCCTATGAAATTTGTGTGTAGGTATTATTCAGTGGGTCTGAGTATATATAGGAAGCAAATGCAAAACAACCATCATTCCCGAACTGATAAGAAAGACTCAAAATATAGGAACACACACTTATGTACAGTCGCGGAATGAAAAGGTTCGTCACCTTAGTGTCGGTTTTCGCTTGCACTAGGTACTGTAAGAGTCAAACCTGCCAACATAACAGTGCAAAAAACATAGCTGTTAACATTTAAATAAATATGACGTTTGCTCACGAATAAGGTTTTGCTTGTTTATTTTTCTATCCCATCAGTGCAATGTTACAAAATTTAGTTTTTTTATTTGATAGATAATGGCAGGTTGAACCAACAAGCAGGTTTTGGTTTATCAATCATAATAATCTTCTTGACAAATTAAATCGTCAAACAACTTTGATCTGAATAATTTTGAACTTTACTGACGAACAGTTAATGATTATTTTCTCTAACTCGAGATTATTCTGTAACATAGTTTCAAAAGGTAATATGTGCTCGCGATTCGTTGAAGGAATCAATTTGAAAACTGACGAACCTTTTCATTCCGTGACTGTACAATGTACAGTCAGCGTCCTCTGGTCCGTGACACCCAAAGTGGTCAAAAAGTTGAAAACACAACCTTATTCCAAATGTGACAAAGACGTGAAGAACTTTTTGGCTAATTTGGGTGTCACAAACTATTTTACGCCGACTCTACCAGTTCAAGATTACCTACATCAAAAGGTATGCATCAAATCCCAAAACTGTTTCCCCACATTACCGGCTATGTGTATTAATATTATAGCAATTTACAATTCGCATAGTACAGCGAACTATGTTATTCAGATTATTGCTCGATCCTGCACCACCCGGCACGCTGCCAAGAATGCCTGCAGTACGATGCCACAATGTAATAAAACACAGTAGCATTGGTTCATTAATTAATGATTAAAGCAAAGGTATTTAAGATTCAAGTCCACATAATTAACTAGTCTGGTCTAGGTTACAGTTAGTTGGAAGTTCTAATTAATGTTTGAGTTTAAGGCACCAACTATGAAACTACATTAAAGAACAAATTCAAGCCTGCCAGTGGTTTCACTATTGAAATTCATAGACTGTGTCCTGTAATCGTTCTTGTTCGAATCGTTCTTGAAATTAATGCGAGTTTTAAGCTTTATTTTTATTACTGGCCTACTGAAGTTATGTCTGTTATGATGCACTGGTAATATGCATGTTAAGGGATAAATGTATTTATAAACACGCCTCCTTTGGCGATGAAAGTGTTAAGGATAAAGTTATTTCAACTTTTAGGTACAGTTTTTGCATTTGTGTTGAAGAATACCGATGTATGCATTAAAATCGAATGGAATGTATTTATTACTACACAATATTATTCGGGAATAAGTAGTTTAATACTTTTTTTATTATTTTTAATGATACATTACAAGAATAGCATGTTTTTTGTCATTTATAATAATAAAAATTGCAGTAATATTCTGCAATGGCACTTCATTATACTGTGTCATTTTTATTGTGATCAATTTAAAGGGCTAGTTAAAAGTTTTAATTAAAAGTACATAGCATCGATGGAGATCTTGTTTGTCTTGTACCCTGATAACAAGGAAGCCTGACTTCGGAGCACTTTCCTTTTTTGCTTGTGAACTTTGTCATCGATGGCCATTGTATAGAAGTATCTTAATTAAGCTAATTAATATGAATTTTAAGCTATTTAAACAATGTGAGACAATATGAGGTGTCAATTTGTGAAAATGGTAGGGTAAATACCTAGGTACCTAAAATTATCGAAGTTTTAATACGGAGTTAATGAAGGATTCTGATGCTGAAAGATTTTTTAAAAGCAGCCATGTAGTTGCGGAACCTATTTAATGAAAACAATCAAATCTTTTCACGCAAAAACTACAGAACGGATTTTCATGAAACTTTACAATATTATTGTTTATAACCCAGAATAACATACAGGCTATAATTTATGACGATCTGTGACAAACTATATTTCACGCGGGTAAAGCCGCGGGCAAAAGCTAGTACCTACTACATAATGCAATTTGATTAAACGTAAGTACAATTTGTTTAATTGTAATTTCGGCCCAATAACATGCATTATATGATTAAATTAATGTCTTACATTAATCGCCGAATCGATTAACGTGAAATGTCGTAGTGATAAGGCACGTTTTGTTTGTTAGATTTGTTGATAAGTTATTGCTGTCTGGATGGTTGCTATTTTGAGGTGATTTAATAGAGTCGTAGTTTTATACTTTGTAGGCATTTCTTTGACCCTTATCACATTGTGAATGCATGACTGTGTATTATTTTATCATGAAACGACATTTTTTACACTTTTTCCGTAAAGGTTTTGGAAGAAATGTTCATAATCAGAATTATTATTTCACCAGACCAATACTAGATGTTTGACTTTAATGGAACACTATTTAATTTTATGTCTAGAGTTTACTAGAACTACATAGTTCCGCGTGAAATTTAGTTTGTCACAGATCGTCATAAATTATAGTCTATATGTTATTTTGGGTTAAAAACAATAATACCTACTGTAAAGTTTTATCAAAATCCGTTCAGTAGTTTTTGCGTGAAAGAGTAACAAACATCCAGACATCCAAACTTTCGCTTTTATAATATTAGTAGGACTACTATAGTCTAACTCTATAGTTTTAAAGTACATTTTACAAACTATTTGTAAACATTAGAAGAGATAAGAGGCAGGTATATTAATTGAATCAAAAGTCATACTTCCGATTCAAGCCATTACCATTTACCTTTACCCATTCATATCATTAAAATATAAATGGAGCTTAAAATCAATAGAAGATTAAAATTACAGGGACAGAATATGGAACAAACAAAATTGGCTGTGTGGATTTAAGAGGATATAAATTTTGTAAATCCGGAATCTTTAGGGATGTGCTACTTATGTTATAAACGTTTTATAACTTTACACGTTTGTTAACTTTATTTGTTTAACAAAATTAAATAGAATTCGAACACAAGACTTGTTTTTCGTCAACAAGACGTTAAGTCCTGTATCGTTATATCCGTAGTCTGGAACCCATACATACCCATACCCGTACAAGATTTCATACTTGTCTAGGTTTATTTATTATATTGTTTGAATTATTTTATAAAACAGATACTTAAGTACTTCCCTATAGTAAAAAAACATAAACAATATCTACCCATATCAATCAACTTCTTAATTAATAAGTCAATTATTCTACGACAGTGATTTAACAGTAGTTCACAAAACGTGACTCTCGTTACAAAATACCGCTAAGCCACCGATTCCCAATATCCGTACTTCGGATACCGGTAATCGTATCTCTGGGAAGGACCCATCCCTACGCCCTAGGGAGCGGTCGGCTTTCAATTACAACGCTTCTTGACACAGGTCCGCTTTATCGGGCATCTGATAAAGAATTATGCTAATATAGTTTCTGGCTGCGGGTTCGCCCGATTGCGGTCGTAAATATACCAAAACATACTCTCATTTCTTAGCAAATGTGTTAGTTATATGAATATGCATAAGGCTAGCTATAGAATGAGTTTCCGCGATACATTACGTTTCTCTAGAAAGAAGAGACGATAAGTCACAGATTAATTTTCAACATTTAATAACTAACTCTGATATTAAGATACACGAGTAAATAATAAATAAACGAAATCCTTTGTGATTCAGGTAAACATTCAGTTGCCCTTATTAAAAATGAGGTTTTGAAAATTAATAATGTCTATATTGCCATTTATACCCACAATGTTTCATTAAATTTAAGAAAAGTACTGAAAATATTAACATGGCTTGATAAAAATACCTATATTTAAAATTTTAACAGTAACTCGTCAAGTCAAAGTCAAAATTTCTATATTTGTATAGCTTTCCGCCTGCGGCTTCGCCCGGGGTTTTCCCGGAAATTATTCGTAATTTTCTCGCCGTAAAAACAATCCTTGGACTTCAACGAACATTAAAAAAAAAGGATTGTTAAAATTGGTCCAGGCGTTGTTGAGTTATGCGCTTACCAACACATTTTGCGATTCATTTCTATATTATAGAAGATTTAAATAGTACTTACAAATCATCAAATATTTTGCTCTTAAGGAGCCTCTACATGTCTCATAATCTTTTTACCTTACCAGCGTCTATAAATACGTAATCCCTTACACCCCATGCAAAATTAGGAGCTTACGTCGAAAAATCAGGTGTTTACAAACGCCCTGCCCGGGACACAAATCTGCGCCCTTAATGACGGGCAAACATCGTATCTCACGAGCCATCCGCCATCCGTGACGTCACTCTCAACCGGGAAAATAAACATATCCGGTTTTCTTCGTACCTTTTACTTCATTAGGAAGGATTCCTTGTTTATTAGTCCAATGATAGGACTTCACTGTATTCTATTACACACACTTTTTACCTGCATGGAACACAGAGGTCCACAGTACTCAAAATTACAAAAGGGTTCTCAAGTGGACCATATTGTTGTGTCTAGAAATGAATCGAATAATGTACCTATAGGGCCGCTCTACTGTACGATGAACCGACCGATACTTACACTGGCGTCAGACTATAACAGTGGGACTGACGGTGTAACGTGCCTTTATCATCTAAAATAGTAAGACACGGGTCTTAACGCGACGTTTATTAATGAGTTACATTATTATTAACATTGCGTACATTATTAAATCGGAATCATATTATTTTCGGACAATCAGACTGATTTCAATCTGCGTTAAAGGTAGGTACCTACTACCTAAATTGGAAACAATAACCAAACCAAGCTCTCTTCAAACACTACTCGTACACCCTGATGGTAGGTATATACTACAAAGGTTTGATCGCGGGACGCGCGATAAGGACTTTCAGTTTCATCCAAACGCGTAAATCCACGGGCAGAAGCTAGTCTTTCCATAATCCATAATCCTCAACAAACCCTCCACAAAATTACAAACATCATCCCCTGAAGTAACACTTCACCATCGAAGTGGCGATGCGATACCAAAATAAAATAGAGGAAATTGCCCATCAGCCAGCCTGATGTTTTTATGAGGGAAGCGTGGCGAGAACTGACACCGACACATTAACTGGGACCGCCCCCGTTGACCCAAAATTGCCGCTCTCACCCTACTTTTTGTTGCGCCCGCGAAGAAAAAAGTTAACGAGATCAGTATGAAAAAAGGACTACCTAGAAACAGATTTGCGAGACGTATTGTTTGGTTTTGAAGTGTGAATGTGCCGGGATGCCCCATGTTGTTTCAAGTTTCTAAGGTCCTTATTAAGAAACTGCTCAAAACTCGATTCAAAAACTCATAAAGAAACTCTTAAAACTCATTTATTTTTGCAAGTAGGCTTTTAAAAAGCACTTTTACACGCCCCTGTATCAACCCTACCACTGCTTCAGGACAATAAATGGGCCAGTGCTGTAACTTAATTATAGATTTCGCGCGCGATTTGAATTTTAACATTTTGCTCGCGCCTTTGGTGGGTTGATGTCCTGTGATTGGTCTTAATATTAAAATTCAATCAATCAAAGACTGATTGAGTTTTGAACGTCGTTTCGTAATATGGACTCGAAGAGAGACGAGTCACTCTTTGTAGAGCACCAAAACATTTGCCTAAAGACCTGTTACTATACATAGATGAGCTAGTTTTTGGACTAGGTATAAACTTAAGAGCAAAATGACGATTTGTAAGAACTATTTATTAGTCTAAACAAATAAAGAAATTTTGACTTTCGCGTTGCTCGTTACTTATTTTTTTTTGAGAAATCAAAACAATTATAAAATATTATTATTAAGGTGACGAAAGAGACACCGAAGTGAAACGAAAAACTCTGCCCTAAAATATCGGCAAATATTTACATCGACTACTATCTCGAGTAAATACAAAGTTATTTCGTTTTTCTAACATCTAACCAATATTCGTTTGAACCTGTTGCCCACATGTACCGAATAACCGAAATATTTCGTTGGGGAATGTCAAGTATTGGCGCCGTCCCGGGTCCTTATCGGGCCTTATGGAAAGCACTGTGTCCCCACTTAGGAGACTTTTCGATAATGCACAACACTCGTGCCGCATTAGAGATGCTTGTGTTTAGTTGTCGATATTCGGATGCATTTACATATAAAATAGAGAAACAAGGGTCTCAATGTAATGGAATGCAATAGTTTTGAATCTTGGAGTTACAATCACTTACTATTAAATTATTTATTTAGTATTATTTCATAGAAGAAGATATACGAAGCCATAACACCACCATAACCATAACAATCAACAGAGTTTGTGACCGAAGGCCGATTTGAGATTATTCGATCCGGACTGTTCTGGTGAACCCACAGTCCTAAATTAATGCTCAATAGGCCTGTGTGCCTGATACAATGTTTATAATACGTACGTATGTAAGATACTTTTGAAATTATTCAATTTAGAATTAATTGAAGGTCAATTTGGGATTTTCCCCAATTTTCTAATAAAATTAAATGTAAAGTACAAATTATCCATAAAATTACGATTTTTATTTACAATTTACATCCCTAGCAGCGTTTTAAAAGGATTCAAATGTAGTCAACTTGGAACCCTTCCACTTACGATGCCTATTAGAATTTGGGACGCGAACAGGCCGTGTACATTCAACTATTTACATATGTAAAATACTACACAACTTTGCCTTCTGCGTCGCCATATTTAGTACTTCCTTTGAGAATTGCAATAAAATGAATTTACTAGAGTTCGAATCGTACGTACGTATAATACAGTCAGCATCACTGACATCCAAAGTAGCCAAAAAGTTAGAATAAAATGGAATATTGTTTATTTCGCACACAATAGAAGATAATAAGTAGGTACCTAGTACCTACACACATAAATGAACAAAAAAAAGAAACAATTAAATTATAGTTCGAAACACATCTTTTTTGATATTTTAATAAGGATGCAAAGAGCAAAATGACGATTTGTAAGAACTATTTATTAGTCTAAACAAATAAAGAAATTTCGACTTTGACTTTGATGTGTTGTCAACTTTTTGGCCCCTTTGGGTGTCACGAATTTTTTTATGCTGACTGCTCGTATGTATGACGTCATCACTTCCGACCTAAAACTTAGACCTAGAAGTCACTTAGAAGCATCTAACTAAGAGTAGGCGCAAACCGTTGATTTTTAGTTGGCCGATAGTTGTGCCCGATTTTAATTTGTATGAAGAATCGGCCAAATCGAATCGGCATAGTGTGCGCACTCCCATACATGCCCATACTGACTGATCAACTGCCCGACTAAACTATCGGCCGACGAATAAATAATCAACGGTGTGCGCATACTCTAAGAAGTTATAAATAGGTACAAATCCTTAGCAAAAGCTCCGTTTGAGCTTTTGTTTAGTGTGTGCCTGTTATTCCGTGGGTTCTGTGGGTAGTTAATATTGACTTTGAGAACTTTCTTAGCTTTGAAGATTTTTAACCTCTCGATACTTTTATCGGTCACTTTTATACATCAGATAGTTATTTATTATTAACATTCAGGAACGTTCTTCAATTTGGGACTGAGTTTGCGTTTGATCTTTGTCCCACCTAATGGTGTAAGTGACGATGAATTCTAAGATGTATAAAGTACAAAAAAGACTTAAAATTAAAACCTAGAGAAAAAATTTATGTGAATATTCGTAGTCGTAATTTTCTCATAGAAATAATAAATCATAATTTATAGTTCTACTTCAACAAAATCCAATAAAACTAAATTAAAAACTCTCGTAAAATACGTAAAACCGCTATTGTCGTTTTGTAGTTTTGTATGAGAATGTTAATTCCATACATCTGTGAAATGCCGACCTATGGAATTTCACGCTTCCTAATTTATACTTCCTCAGATTTTTGTGCGTAGACAACTTTATGGTCAAGGTTTTCAACTATGGATGACGTTAGAATTTATGGAAGGGGTATAATCCCTTTTATATTTTGTATATAACTTAGGTGATAAAATATCAGTTAGGTGATCATCAGTTTTTAAAAGACCAGATTCCGTTCCGTACTACGCTTCAAAAAGGGCCTGGATAAAAACAGGGCTTTCAAAATTTTAGTACATTTTTGGTACTGCTTGATGACATAATTTAACTACTTATTAACAGCTTACTTATTTAGTTACTTTGGGTAAAGAATTATGATTTAGGTCACCTAAAACAGGACATAAGATTGTAATTCAATAGTCCTTGATAGAGGCAGGTTGTCAATTCAGAAATTAAATAATGTTTTACAAATTAATGTTTATCACATTAAGATACATACGTAAGTTTCAATGGAAACTCATAACCTGAAAGCTAGTGGAGCCATAATAAGTTAACACTTCTCACTCGGCACACACTGGCCCGTGCACTTGCCCTGTTTACACAACTGTGTATGAGTAAAATTAAATGACAAGCGCAAATTGGTATATCTTATTTATTTTTAATGATGCTCAAGATTTGATGTTAAAAAGTGACTCTATAGTCTGCGTGATTCTTTGATTGTCATCTCTAAGATACTCTTAAAACAAGTAAGCACTCCTTACGGCTTAAAATGCACTACACACCCCTGCCAATGATATGCATAGCAATTGGCAGCATTTCTATCAAGATGCTATCACATCTCGATGGTTGAATCCATTCCCTCAACGCTCGCCACACAGAAACCTACTCTAACTACTATTTGACCACATAGCATAAATTTTCATGCCACCAATTAATGCAAAGCTTGTTAGTACTCAACAATAAAATTGGATTAGAATAATTCTGCAACGGTTGTATTCCGTGGCAGATATGGGTCAAATCTAAAAGCGCTTTTCCGCTAATGAAAATTGATTTCGTAAGCGAAAATTTGGTCCAGCTTTTACATTAATTTGCGAGCAACTTGTTGATTAAAGAAGAGTTTTAATTAATGTGGACTAGGTCTTGCCAGCGTGTATTTTAATCAGTCGTAGCAAGGATTTATTTACGCGTGAAACGCCGGGGTAAAAATAACTATCATTTGTTTTTCCCTTGATCTCTGTACCTACTTTCCATCATGGTCAAGTGGAGCTTGAATGAGGAACAGACTGAGGTACTTTTACGTTTTAAATATTGGTTTGGACTTTTTCCAATGCAGTATTGACTGGACAACGTAAAAACACACCTTTGAACGTCAACAGCACATCACACTATATTTTTTTGTTGTAAAATAGATTCTACCACAACCGTATAAGGTGCTTCTATGTTAAACTTGAAGCTTGAAGTGCGTTCATACAATGTTACGTCACAACTTTAAAATACCTCACACGCGCCTCAAAAAAGTAACAATGAAGGTGATTTATTGTAGTGCAATAACTGCATCCTTACAATGGACACTGTCCCAAAGACAGTCCATTGTCTACTTATGAAGCTCATTGTTGGTACACAGCTGTTTTGTATACAATGCTTTTGGGCTATTATGGAGATGAAATAGTTTGATGTAAGGAAAAGCTAACGTAACTTTGGCTGGCTGTTGTGATGGTAGATAGAGCATCCTTGATTAATTGTGGTCATAGACCGATAAACGAAGTCCTTGTGGGTTTATTGGTTAGTTTAACTCCCTCACGCCCGTATTCACAAACGATGCTTGCTTAAGTGAAGCAGCAAATTGAACGCACAGCGTTGAATAGAGCTCTGTGATTGGTTCGTTTTGTGCCCTGTGCGTCCAAGCGCACTGTGCGACGTCATAGTAATGTTTGTGAATACGGGCGTCAATCTAAATACCTAGGTCTGGTAAGAGTAACTGAAGACGTTCCAGTTAACAGTTCATGATAACATTAAAACGGATTAAACCACGACACACAGTAGAATAGATTTAGAACATAAAGTAACATAGAAGCATTGTGCGAAAACAATGAAGGCCCAAATTAGTCTTTACTCTACTTTCAGATAAAATTATGATGTCATAATGCCCATGGTTATTGTAAATAGGACGGGACTATTCCCACCTCTCGTTCCCACCGCTGCAACTCTTGTGTAGCCAGGATCTACAGCTTGACTGCTAATAAAAACCCAACCAGCGAAAGTTAAGTTTGTCCCGGGGGAAAGTTAAACTGTCATTGGACCCACAACGAAATTAATCAGAAGAACATAGGAGGAGTTCGAAATTGTAAATAGGAGTTGTATATTAACACCTAGTCATTAATTAGCAATTATATAAGTAGGTGTACAAGCGGTAAAAATACACCCAAAAAGCCTAGATTCAAATGTTTTCAAAAGTTAATTACGTTAAAACACCTGCATTTCGCATATAAACATATCCTCCGACCGCACACACAAACGGCGGCTTAGGATAGCCTCTCATAAATATTTTTAACGTGGCCGTGTCAAGTTGAAATTTCCGTATTTTCGCTGCAAAAATGTTTTCGCAAAGGCGAGATAAATAGGCGCCCGCCTTTATTTAATATCATCCTCGGCGGTGACATTCGAAAAGAAATTTTAATATCTCCGTACAGGTGCTTTGACTCCGAATGAAAATTTGAAGGGAGTCATGACTGAAATAAGATTTTGATAAAACGGAGACAGGGCTGCTAAGCCGGGAATTAAGGTCTTAATTAAATTTAGTTTTTGTTACGGTAATTTATTTTGATTACCGTTTTCGCGTCTGTAAATTTACCGATAAAGAGATGATTATTTTATGTTAGTAAAACAATTAACATGAATAGTAAGTTATAAAAAACTGACTGAAATAATAATATTATAATAGAAGATAAAGACTTTCTATGACAGATTGAAATAATTACAAAAATGGCAGACAAAGCCTTAGGTACGACAAGTTTGCTTAATTTGGTTTTTATGTGGGATATAAAACACGGACCAAGTTGCGGAAGACATGTCTAATAAGAAATTACCTAATGTGTTTTACCGGTTTCACCCACTAGTGCAGCACTAAGGCAGAGTTGCACCAACTTACTTTAACCGTAACTATTAACAATAAATCAGTGTTTTTGTTATGAGTTTGACAGAATTTTGACGTTGGTTATAGTTAAGCAAGATGGTGCAACCCAGCCTAAGAACAGACCGAGAACACAGGACATTTATTGTGTAACCAGTAAATAACAATTCTATTTCAAATTACCTCACATTTTTACCAGTGCGTACACTGATTCTTATACGATTTGATCAATTTCAAATGAGATTTTCAATTCGCATACCATAATACGTTTCCCGGATTCTGTACTCGTTTCGTATTTACAAATTATAACGTGAAAATTCCGCAGCTAAGCGGTTTATAATCCATCCATTTTTAATTAGGACAGAAACATTTTAGAAGCTTTTTTGTGAACCTCGAAATTATTGTTTATTGTTGCTCTTCCGCGGTACATACGTTATTTGACCGTCAACATTGAAGGTAGTAATTCTGAGCTTTAGGATAGGTATTACGGAAGTGGAAATCAAAATATTAAAGAAAGGTTTATTCAATTGGAGTTACGTAAATGGAAAATTTAAAAAGATTTAAAAATGCTGTTACCGGAATCTTGTTGGAAACTGATGCTACTTATGCTAATCTTCTCTCATGAGAGAAGATTAAAGTTAGTCTCTATCTATAGCAGCCTTTGGGTTCGCCATCGAATATAGGCCTCCTCTTCAACCCTCCACCGACTTCTGTCCCTGGCCACACGCATCCAGTTCACTCCAGCCTGTTGCCGGATATCGTCTGTCCACCGTTTAGGCGGTCTTCCCTGCCAAATAGCGTACCTATGTATCTATGTGACTACTTATGAGTCGTTACACTCAAGAAGTTTTATTATTTTTAGTAAAATACATATTATATTGTGTGGTTTTATTCACATTGTTAATGATTACAGAGCATCTTGTACATCTACCTGCACAAACAAAGGCAAAATGGGTCAGTAGCTTACCTACATGGCTCGGCCGGGTATCGAACCGGTGTTTATCGCAATAGCGCTTCCGTCGCACTATTAAAATGCCATTAGCCGCCATTTTCGACTTATCGGCCGCCTCGGTAAGTTAACAGGCTCAGATCATAGAAAGAGAATAGATATGAAGTCGCGCGTAACTACAACGAGAACCAGTGTCCCCACATTTCCCCCACCACAGCTCCCACACACACATTCAACTGTGTAAAAACAAAGCGACTGTGAGTCTACGACAACATGTGCAACCGGCTTAAAAGTGCTGTGATTGGCCAGAAGGCGTGCCTTATGGCCAATCAATGGCCGCGTTACGTGACGCACACTAAGAAAATGCTAGTGAGAGAACAAAGATAAAATGGAGTCGACAAGATATCGATACTTTAAATCGCTAGGGGCAAGGCTCGAAACTGGTTTCACAAAATGCTTATGTATGAAAACCTTTTTATTATTATACTTTATTATTAACTACTATCACGCATTTACTTTTTAATTATGGCGATCTGCGTACCGCATATGTTTATCAAAAATAATGCCTAGGTATATTAGGCTTTCAACTAGCTCTTATAGTAATTACATAGTTGACAGTTACTAATTACTTCTACTGTTATTATTTTTTTTGTAAAATCTTATAATCGCAAGTAACACATCATTTTTTTATTTAAAATTACAAAATAGAATATTATAATTTACTTCTATTTATCGATAATAGGAAACCTCATTAGAACACGAGCACGGCACTATGTTACGACCGGCACATGCGGCCGTACTGTGTATTTTCACATGACAGTGGATATCGGAAGAAATTAAATACATTGCGCAGTAGTTGAGCATGACATAAAGTGGTTGCTAACTAAATCGTCAATGTACAAGTGTGTTAGAATTTTTATCACCACTGATTTCGATATCGCAGTAACTGTTACGGCACTGAATTCGTTCGTAAAAATGTTTAGTTTTTTTTATTTATAAGCAAAATACCAATGGATTTGCAATACTTACATGTAGTGAATGACTCCATTGTTCCTGTAGTTCTTCGTTTCACTTGTTTTATTGCACGTAACGACGCATTATCCCAAAATATCGGAGAACATTTCCTTAGTACGACTGAATCGCGACTAACCTAGCTACGCGGCCGATGTTCGTTTCTGGGCATATCGCGGAGACACGCGCCACGCCCCCGTTTCACATCTATTCCCTTCTATGATCTGAGTTAACAGGTAAGTTCAGTAGACTTGCTTTGCAAACTCCGCTTGTAGGTATGGTAAAACGAACGATGTTTCAGTATACAATTTATTCGGCAGGCCTCCCACTAGGTGGACCGACGATCTGGTGAAGGTCGCGGGAGGTGCCTGAATGCGAGCGGCGCAGGACCGGTCTTTGTGGAAATCCTTGGGGAAGGCCTTTGTCCAGCAGTGGACGTCTTTCGGTTGAAACGAAGGAACGAACGATAAAATTTATTCGACAAGATCTAAATACTGAAACTTATATAGAAACTATGTCATGGTAAAAAGGTGTATGTAAGTTTTTCTATTATTTAAGCAGAAAAGGTCTGTATTTTCAGGATGAATGAATATTGTAGATAGTTACAGTTAATTTCTATAAACTCAAAGTTTTAGATTTTTTAAAGTTCCACCATTCGACATGAAAAATTGTTTCTACTATACTACATTTACGTGAATAAATACAAAATACTCAACTTTAAAGAAACCTTAACACTCGTAGAAAATAAAAAAATAGAATTAATAACCAAAAGCAGATTGAAAATTCTACGTCTAATAAGTGAGCTGAGCGAGCAAACCAGATGAGACACTCGATCCTAAAGAGGGAGAAGGCAAACATCCATCTGTGTACCTACAGCACTTGATTAGATGCGATTACATTCTACTTCAAACAGGTTTTATTTGGATTGGGAGGAAACTCTGTAAAGCCAGTGGTTTGTTGCACAGCTGAGCGAGGAATGGAAATGGAAAAATACGAAGAATAATGATCATTAAATGAAGCCCAATGTGTAAAACCATTATGATCATTTCAGGCCAAGAAACGCAACAAAGCACGAGATTCCGCTTTTTTCATCCGGCCGCTGCCTGAGATCGATTAATAAAAATTCTTTTTCTTAGCTTAAAGCTTCTTCAAATGTATTAGCACCCCCATTTCCCACATAATGAGGTTTTTTATTTATTAGTTTATAATTGAAAGATTTTTCACAAAAAAGTTCTAAGAGCTCACACTATTTTACGTGATCTCCGTGCCCGAACTCCTTCACTCTAAATTTAATTGATTCTACAATTAAAATATCTAGCTAAACAATAGGTTATAAATAAAGATAATAAAGAAGGATTAAGCTAATCCAGCAGCAGCAGATGATTTGAAGATAGCTAGATAATAATGTCTAGTCAAAACATCGCTACATCGACCAACGTATTCGAACCCTTATCGAGAGCTTGTGAAATGAACATGTGTGCTAATGATGTAATTGGAAGGAGGAAACTAGAAGCGGCAATAACAGGCTTGATCTGAAGAGCTGCTTGAGGTTTGTACAGGCGGCATATCAAGCTATTAGCTGTGCCCGCGACTTCGTACCCGTTTTCGCAACATTTTTCATTGTTGCTCTGCTCCCATTGATCGTAGCGCGATGTTGTATAGCCTATAGCCTTCCTCGATAAATGGGCTATCTAACACTGAAAGAATTTTTCAAATCGGACAAGTAGTTCCGGAGATTAGCGCGTTCAAGTAAACAAACAAACAAACTCTTCAGCTTTATAATATTAGTATAGATTAAGCATTATGCAAAACATTGAGGCATCTTATTTATTTATTTAAACCTATGCACAAAAGTAATGTACAGTGGCTGACTTAATTCCGAGTGGCATTCTCTACGGGTCAAGCAGAGACACTAAGGCGGCGAAAAATTAACAGAAAAAATAATAATAGCTATTTTGGTAAAATATGTTGTCTTTAATTGTTAGTGGAAGATCTTAGGTTATTCAATAATTAATCTTTTTTTTATTAAACTACTTGTAAGATGCAAAGAGAAGAAGAAAAACTGGCCTGGACGAGTAGTTGCGTGGTTATATCAGTACAGAACCGACAACTGTAAAGATTAATTGATTTAATAATATGTACTACAGATAAACAATAAAGCACCTTAAGTAGTTATAATAAGTAAAACTGCAACAACTGTGCGTTTACCATGAGTTTACGCTAGGTGTGCTCGCTAGCGAGTACGTCAAAAAAATCTATGAAGATTTTATTTCTTGAAAGTAACCGCTAGGGGCGCTGCACAATATGTCATACATTTAATAACATTTTTTTACGCAGTCGCTAGCGAGCACACGTGTACCTAACGTAAACTAATGGTAAGCACACTGTACATGGCGCCGTAGCGTAGGTACTTTATGCTCCCAAAGCGTAAACTCAAACAAAAAATACCTACCAAACACCTCTTGTATAACAACTGAATAACGTGGCATCTTACACAGTTGTAATAAAGTCTATTTCACAACAAAAACATCTACAAATATAAAGGATTTTCACATATAAAACTAAAACACGGGCAAAAGCCGAACTATCGGCGCCGGCGCTGTAAGTGTCGCTGCGCATTAAGCGCTTTGCGTAAATAAACAAATATATACAGCATTCATCACCTTTGAAACGGATTTTTCAGCAAAAAAGAAACGCTTGCAAATAGGGGTAGAATTTTCTCGAATGGATTGGCAAAGGAACCAAGGGTGCATAAGAAAGGTGAAACGTCGATATACGCAAAGGTGCAGGCAGCTTGGAATGGCAGTAATGCTTAGATCAAAGCAAAAAACAGTTTAGAAGGATCTTAATGGCTATAAGATTTCTGATTCTCATTTTTCAAAGTCATCTACTAAAAATTAGCATCGTGGATACTCTGCCACGGCCAATACTGCATTGGGGACTATTTAACACGCTTTTTAATTTTTTTGGTTGTTTATTCAATCTGTATCAAATAATAAACCGTTTATATTTTTTATTTATTAGTACATGATGATCACTAGTACTTATAACTAGACAACCGTTTCATGCCATAAGAAGTAGAGTAGGACACTGGATTACTATAGCTTAAAATAAATTTGACTTTTTTTTAGGTTTATCAATGTCTCCGTAACTCAGTAATCCAACTCCAAGCTATCGTCCAGGAAGCAAATATTCATGGGTTTAATTTCCACTTGAGGTTTTTAATTTTTTGATGGAATATATTCTTATTTAGCATTATAAAAGTCCCAATAAATACCTTCTTAGCAAAAAAGGGTACATTCTCATACTTATAATACAACATCTGCCGTGAAGTAAAGGCTGTCCGCTATAAAATGTTTTATTACTGGAAGTAGAGTCATAACGGAGGAGAATACAGTAATCTTATGCTAGAACTAAGCTTCTTTGGATTTTAATGACATGACATGTTAACCTTGATTGGCCTTTTTCATCTATCCTTTAAATGGGTTAACCACCCGAGAAGACAATTCTAGTGCCAAATTAATGGACTGCAATTGGCATAATGCTTTCGTTTAAGACGTGACGCAGTCAAAAGTGCGGTAGGCTTGCCTCTTAACTTCCATCATAATCAACATTTCTAAGGAAATGTACAAGGATCATCATTAGGTATCCACTGCAGAAGGACCAGAGACAAATAGAGGATTTCGTCTACACCCCCTAACGCAGGCCAGAGGTGTATGCGTGCGTACCTCATTTTGATATACTAAAAGTCGGATATAAATAAGTAAAAGTAGAGTTTCCACCTGGATCTGCCTTTCTACACATATAGAGCCTACTCTACCAATCTCTACTGTTGGCAGAGCCCTCGTTACGGCATTTCATTATGTTATTTTAATTATGTAACGGAGGCAACGGATTATCTGATTTCATTAACTTAACACGCGTAATGTTTAATCAAGTAATAAAGTTATTTTATAGACTTAGGGCTCTTGATCTACTTAGGTAGTAAAATATAACTTTTTTGGGGAAATTATTAAGATATTTCATGATTCGACTTGATTTCATTTATGGTTGGCACTAATAGATTTTGTCAATGTTGCAAACATTTGAAATCGACGAGTACTTACATCAATAGGAAAAAATTTAGCTTGTAATTTTAATAAAGCATTTATTTCCAAGTTAAATGAGTTAGGATAATTTATTATTTGGTTAAGTACCACCATCACGAAAAATATATAGATTAAAACTATAATATGCTCCCATAAATTTTAAAAAGTTCTTTGCTTATTTTAATTCAATTAAACCGATTGGATTTTCAGGCTTTAAATATAGTGTTTGTCGTCGTTATTCCTAGAATTTTTTATTTAATAATATCAGCAACATTATTGCAATATTTATAAAATGATGGTCACACATAAGTCTCATAAATCCTTCTGTTTAGCGATATAAAAGGACATAAGGAAACAAACCCATAGATATTGCAGTTCTGTTTACTAAGCCCGCCGGATGGTCCTGTAATATGTCCTTATTGACACAGTGAGCAGCTGCAATTTTCTGTAAGCTTATTATGGACGAAAGGAAAGAGTTATTGTTCTATTTGTTCAGATTGTGGATGTTGTGAAAGTTATGGTTATTGGACCTGTTTTAACCATTTGCTGACGCTGATCGTTACAGCTAAAAGACGTCCAATGTTGGAAAGGCTATTTAATCAATCCAACAATCGTTTTAAACTCTTGATAAGACAACGCTAAACAAATAAATAGTAAACTCATTGGATTTGTCTCATATTATTTGGGAAATGTACTATGGTATAATGAGTACGTAAGTAGTGTCTTGTTTTAAAGAATGCCCACGATTTATATTTTACCCTGTAGATTTATATACATTAAAAATTAGAGAGACAGTACTACTATTAATTATTTCATTTCATATTATATAATTTAATAAGCAATTTTTATTTTTTTCAGCAGCATCATAAATCAAACGCTAGGGTTTCAGTAACTATGTTTGCTTTTACAGAATTTTGATCGTCTTAGCATACTTTTTGTTGTTGTAACAACGTTGTAGTTAAGTATGAGTAAAATGCACCCCACTTCAAATGATATTTCCAACTTTTACGACAGTAATTCAATCACAGTAATCTACATAAGCAAGTCATCCCCTTTATCCGTTCGCCATATAAATAAAAACATTGTAAATCTGGGACGTTTTTCAGGCTTCAATGTACAATAAATGTGCCTTAAATTCCCATATTAAGACCCTATACGTCTCCGGCGAGCTTAGAGTAATCTCGAGTAAGTGTGACGTATTATAAAGAAACAAAGTAACGCAAGGGAATGCGAGAAAATCCGCACAAAGGAGTAACGAGGCTTAGCTGTAACCCTAATCGAATAAAAAGTCTTTGTCTTCCAAACAACGATGAAATAAATAATGCAGGACGCCAAAACTTAAAATCAACTTATCTTGTTTTTATTGGATTACTTTAAAAATAGGAACTTGAGTCCGATTTATCTTTTCACAAAATGTGAAAGTAACTTTGTCTGTCTTTCAGTTTATTTATTTATTTATTTATTATCAGAAAATGTATGTTTACAGACAGGTCCAAAACACATGACTTACTTGACTTATGGTCATATGTCCCCTAGATGGGGCAGAGGGCGTCCACAACAGTCCTCCATCGCGTTCGGTCTTGAGCTATGTGTTTGATCTCGCTCCAAGTCTTGCCGATCTTCTTCGCCTCGTCTGTCACAGTGCGCCGCCAAGTTTGCTTGGGGCGACCACGCTTGCGTTTTCCTTGGGGGTTCCAATTCAGAGCCTGCTTGGGGATGTGATCGGGATCCCTTCGGAGAGTGTGGCCAATCCAGTTCCACTTGCGGCGCTTGATCTGCTGGTCGATCGGAATTTCGTGGCAGCGTTCCATCAAAACACATACATATAATATAACTAATTTTACATTTAGTTGCATGTCATAAATTAGGATTACCATTACAAGTTACCTTTTCAATTTAAAAAACACTGAATTGATTTAGATGAAATTTGGTAAAGAGGTAGTTTGATAACCGGTATAACCTGGTTTTTGAAAGAAAGTCACGTGCACGATACATTTTCTATGACGTATCGAAATACAAGCGAAGCCGCGGGCAAAAGGTAGCAAAAAACCTATTCGGTCGAAAGAAGCACTCTTTAACCACATGCTCACGTAGGAAACGTACCTAATAAATAAGGCTGAAAATGTTGAGATTTTTTCACTGCCACGAAAAGAAAGGGCACAGTCTGAAATAGGGTCGCCTATAGAGCAGCGGAATAGTTGACCTAAGTGGTGTATGGCGTAGAGCCGCATTGTGTGTACGGGCGCCGCAAATTGGTCCAATTTCAGTTCAATTGACACAACCTCTCTGAAGAACACTGTAAAAATGTCTTGAATGAACCTTACAGCAACAGAAATAGAGACGAAAGTAGACGTGTACATAGAAACTGTACAAACGTGGAAAGCTTTTAGTACAAATGGCTAGTGGGTACCGCGAAATTGTCAAGATATGCAACGGCGCAGAAAATATGTTTCATATTGTTGAGGTTTTTTCCATTGAATTTGGTGGATTCTTATTACAGTTTCTTCACAAAATATAATCTCAACAATTTTTTTACTGAAATTGTTACCAATATGATAAGCGAAACAAACAATGAACTCTTAAGCTGCTGTTGACTATTTCTAGTCATCGCCTCAAGACTTAAAGATAGGATGTAGGTACTAATGAATCCCGTTCACAATATTTTTTAGGTTTATTTAAATATCGCAGACCTCAGTAGACCTAAAATTTTCAAAAGCTGTACTGTACGAGTCCAGTGGACAACACGTCAGCTTCAATATTTCTGTCGCAAAATAACATCTACCTTAACTACGTAAGAAACCTCACTGTTTATCTCAATGTGCTGTCGTCACTCGTCAGTATTTGGCGCGGCATTAAGGGACATTAACTCAACGGCCTCTGCCCTTATGATTATAAATGACACATGTGTCTAACGGTAACGAGTTTCAGATACTCTGAGATCACACGTTCGGCTTTGACGCGATCAGTCGACGTCGCAAAATTTAGCCAATAAATATCTTGCTGTGTGTTTCCATTGAGCGCTTGTTTTTCTTCAATCGATCATTTGGGTTCGCAAAATACTCAGTGAGTTTGAAAGTCACTTACATTAAATGAACTGCTGCAAAATTTTAGCTTTTAAAGTGCAAAATATGCTACAGAAAGTACTCAGTAATGAAACGTCAATTATTTTTGAGATACAAATTGACTTCTCTGGAATTTGAAATTTAGTAAATACGAAGACTTCTCTGAAATTCTGGATTCAACTCAAGCCTATTAAATATTAGTTCATACCAAGAAACTTTGACCATCTTATAATTTATTAGAATTCTTAAGAATCATCTACCAAAATGAGGAATGTAAGATCTGAATGATCTCAAGAATATTCATTTGCTAAGAGCTAAAGGCTAAGTCTAAGGGCGTACCTGATAATTTCGTGTACAATTTCCTTCATATTTTTAAAATTATAAATAGGTTGAAAAAATCGAACTGCCTAAGGGGGGAATTGTACCCACGACATTCCGCTTGCCGGGCGACTGCTCTTCCAACTGAGCTACTTAGACACTGGATGAACCCGTCGAAATGTTCAAGTGTAATAAGTACGCTGTTACGGCCATATTTGTTTTTCCTTCATATTTGTTTACAAAATTCTCAATTCATATAGGCGCGACTCTACAAAGTCCAAAATTAAACATTCACCGTTCAGACAATGGAAACACGACCGCACATCTCAGTAAACTTGAGTCGGGGAGATTTACAAAATATGCGAGCGTGTCCATAATGTACACTTTGCCTCTTAACACCGCTCTTGCGAGTAAGTTGCCAGGGAAAACGTTTCATCAAAAATTAACACACCACTTTATCTTTTGAAACAAGCCAGTTTTGGTAGTGCCTGTAATTTGCTTGAGATCTTTACAGTTATGAATGAAGATTACTACATATTGCCCTAATGAATAAAATAAGGTCACCCGGGGCGAAAGAAACTTGAAGCTAAAGTGACTAATTGGTTTTATTCTTAATCTGATGGATTTGGAACGAAGTGTCATCTGTTGAAGCATAAAAAGCAATGATTGCTCTATGTTTACAATATTTTATATTTACGAAGAAAATAGGCTTGTCGTAAACAAATTACTAATATTCCTGATAATCCATCTAAGTTCTTAAGCTAAAACTAAATTTCATGATTTAGTTAGGAGTATGTTCACCACAATAAATTGTTCAGTCAGCGGACAAAAAGGATTGAACCAGCGTTACTCGAACCTGGAATCGGCAGTCAAAAGCAAAATAAGGCGATATTTAGGCGAAAATGGTCCAGTAGCTATTTTCGCCTTAATATCTTTCTATTTTGCTGCTCAACAAAGCCCGTCCATCCAAACCTTCATCTTCATTATCGCCAGTTTATCCACCACTACTGGTCAGCCCACAAAAGGGCCCGTTAAAAAGATATAAAACCGTACAGCGCGTCCTAAAACAGAACACGACGTGCCGTTCGCTCATACATTAACATACACAGAATTAGAGCGAGGAATATGTATGAGAAAGGCATACACGACCGGGTAGTGTGGGATAACTCGGGGTATCTGACCGCTTTTAGGGGATTGAAATGGGGTTTTTATTGCGGATTTTTTTGTTTTATTGACAATGTGGTGTGACGATATCGTTTAACACTAGAGTGCTCGCGCGGGTGACATATGTCACCCAGGGTGTAAAATTTGTAAATATTTTTTCAAGGTATCGAGCTACAGTGCTGCCTTCTCAGGTATTCTTCGAGCATGTATTGTCGCACATTTTAGTAGTAACGCTATCTTGCTAGACGCATCAACGTGAGTGCAGAAAACATTTAAAGTGTTTGGGTGACGCATGACCCCCGCGCGAGCACTCGAGGAATTGTTTGATCCCCTATCGTCGCGGTTTAAAATCAAGTTTACTTTCATGTAAGCTCAAAGTTATAATATTTAACCATTTTTTAAACATTTACAATAATTATATTGTTTTATAAGCATAAACTGATGCAAGAAAGTAGTTGTTTTAGATTGTATGCAATGTAGTAATAATTCACCTAGGACTATAAAATTAAAAACCAGGATTCTTCTGGGCTTGCGAGAACACCAACTAGCACAAAACTTGCCAGTATTGTGGCAAAGGACGATGTGTTTTTTGCACAAGAGCAAGAAATCGAAGCACTCGTAAGCAAATGTAACAAGTGGAATAGGCGTTTTTGTCCAGATCATCAAATCATATCGTGCCCGAGTTGTGATCAAAATATCACAGAATAAGATCAATCTATTGATTAACTTTCTAATTAGGTGATATTTTTGCCAAAATAACGGGTCAAACGACTATTTAAACTACTTTGGTCTATTCGACTCTAAAATATTTGAAAAATATTGAAGTATTTCTTTTGGTTTATAATAAGAGTTCATGAAAGAATTTCTCACTTTTTTAAAATTATTTAGTAAGAAATATAGTTGATGTTTAATATTATAAATTGTTTTACTGGTATTAAATAAGATTAGCAAAAATAAACCCATATCATAATGGGGGACATATGTCACCCGCGCGAGCACTCTAGGAGTATTTAGGGGCGCGAGCACTCTAGTGTTAAGTGTGTTACGTTTTAGCTTTGTCTGAATTAAATTATGCAACTGGCATAGTCAATTAATAAGACTATGAATATCTTTATTTGACTCAAATATAGTATAGGGATATTGATTGGTTGGTTGTCTGTTCGTCTTTAATTTTGATTAAAGAAACAATGGTAATGAGCTCTATTTTTTAAGTTTATTAATAATGCGCAAGTCACCATTTCAGTGTGCTGTTTAATTATATCTAACATCATTAGGCATAATTCATTCAAAACAGATGTTGATGGACTTCAAACTTTTTTGTTTCATAGACATTTGATACTTCTTGTGAATACAATACTTTTTGAAAAGGGTAGCATTTTTGTGGCTTCTAACAGCAAAATCGTAACTTCAGATTCGTCTAATTTATTTTCGGGATACTGTCCATAAATTGACCCATTTTTAGCGGAAAAACAGCTATACATAATGAGATATAATTATTGTTGTAACAATATTTTACAGGAAATATAAATTATACCAAAACAGTTCTCTCAGTGTGCTTCGAAAAAATCTACGCAAAAACTACTGAACGGATTTTGATGAAACTTTACAGTATTATTGTTTATGACCCAGAATAACATATAATTTATGACGATATGTGACAAACTATATTTCATGCGGGTGAAGCCGCGGGCAAAAGCTAGTACATAATATTATAATAATAATAATAATAATACATACTCTTTATTGCACACCACATTGTAAAAAGAAACAGAAAGAAAAGGAACACATAAGGTACAATTAGGCGGTCTTATCGCTATGAAGCGATCTCTTCCAGACAACCTATAGAGAGGACAGTTACTTAAAACAGATGAAGGGGAAGGCGGTGTCGACACTAATGAAATAAATAATAATAAACAAAAGTGTAAAATTTAACCCAAAATAATACATACAAATAACATAAAATATATTAATATATACATACATATACATATAACATATAATATATACATACACATACAATTCTTGATACGAACCAAAGATAGAACTAGATAGCCAACAGAAAATAGATAGGAATTTTAAGAAGCTAAAAGGAATAGAGATGTAGGGAAATTAAGGTAGCAACGTGAGGAAGTGAGACTTGAGTCTTTTCTTAAAAATAGGAAGTGACTCAGATTGCCGAATAGACATCGGCAAGGCGTTCCATAGACGGATAGCTTGAACAGTGAAAGATCGCGTATAGGAATGTGAGGTGTGAGAAGGAAAATTAAGATGGAGTTTTTTTGACGACCGCATTTCGTGACCCAGAGCCGACTGCATAAATTGAAAACGCTCCTTCAAGTATGGTGGAGACTTTGAGTTAAAGAGGATAGAGAAAAGAAGGGATAGGATGTGACAGTCACGCCGACGTCTGATCGGTAACCATTTTAGCTGGGCTCGGTACTCAGAAACATGGTCATACTTTCGCAAGCCGTAGATTATACGAATGCAAAAATTTTGGAGGCGCTCGAGCTTAGCCAAATGGGTTTCGTTAAGGTCAGGATAGCAACAGTCGGCGTAGTCGAGAATAGGAAAGAGTAAAGCTTGAACAAGAGCAATTTTGGTGGGTATGGGTAAAAAGTTTCGCAACCTATTTATTGACGCTGCAGCCGCAAACACCTTCCTGCTGACCTCCCCAATCTGGGTTGTCCATGTGAGAGCACTATCGATGTGAATGCCGAGGTTCTTCACGACTTTGCTAAAAGGTATCTGGACACCGTCAAACATGATGGGTGGAAGGGCACTCCAGTTAATCTGGGAAATCTGCCTGGAACCACCCAACACGATAACCTGCGTTTTGGTGGGGTTGACCTTAAGCCCATGAGCCCTGCTCCAGTCCAGGATTATTTCGAGATCGCTGTTCACGACTTCCACAGCACTCGAAAGGTCTCCAAGGCCCGCCTGTGAATAAATCTGGAGATCGTCTGCATACAAGTGGAAAGAGGATCTAAGGTTGATAGAAATGGAGTTAATGAAGACTGCGAATAGGAGAGGAGACAGCACACCACCTTGCGGCACACCGGCACTGATGTCACAACACGCTGAGAGACAGTCCCCCGCGCGAATGCGTTGTCGGCGACCGTGCAGGTAACTGTAAAACCAGCCCAGAACTGTCGGAGATATGTTAAGAGAACGGAGTATCCCAATTAGTATGTCAAAATCGACTGTATTAAAAGCATTGCTAAAATCTAGCAACGCTAGCACAGTAAGTTGCTTCGAGTCCATGCCGAGTCTAATGTCGTCCATGATTTTAACCAATGCAGTAGTCGTACTATGCCCAGGTCTGAAACCAGATTGGAAAGGGTTAAGGAGTTGGTTTCCGACCAAGAAAGTACTGAGCTGGTAATGAACGATTCGTTCCATTACTTTAGATATAAAAGGAAGTATGGATATAGGACGGTAGTCGGTGTAAGATGTAGGATTTGACTTTTTAGGGAGAGGAGTCACTTGAGCATCTTTCCATATTGCAGGAAAGATACTTGTGGAGAGAGAATGGTTCAGGATATGGGTAATAATAGGGGAAAGGATGTCAAGCAATGGAACGATCATGTTCCGGCTTATGTTATCATTTCCGACGGCATTCGAAGCAATGGACAATACGTTCTTCTTAACATCACAATCAGATACTGGGCTAAAAGTAAAAGCTGAATAGTCTGGAGTTGGAAGCACTGAAAGTTGATTTAGGGTTTTATTTTTAACTGTGTCATCAAGAGCACCAGAAGTTGAGAAGTGTTTATTCAAAAGGTCGAAGTTAATGTCTTTGGGAGTACTATCGTTACGTATTTTTCCAATTCCAATAGACTTTAAGAATTTCCAGACTTTAGCTGGATCTCCATTTTCTACAGACTTGTGGATATGGCGTCTTTGAGCGTCTCTACACATAGTATTGCAGCGATTTCGCAGATTTTTATATTTTTCGCGGTTAATATCGGACGGGTCCAGTTTAAACCTTAATTTAGCAGCGTTTTTCTTGTTGCGGAAGGATTTTAATTCATCCGTTAACCAAGGTGCAGGAACATGTTTAATTCTGACAGGTCGAATAGGAGCGTGCTTATCATATAATTCAAGTAGAATCTGATTAAAAAGAGAGACCTTTTCGTTCACATCCTCGGTATCCCCAATTTTATACCATTCAGCATTCACAGCATCGAGTTTAAGTGCATCCATGTCTATGCCACCAAAATTGCGTTGCAAGAGGAATTTAGTCTTGGGTTTAGGAGGACGGAGTTTGTATGAGAGATACACAAGGTCGTGAAATGAAAAGGCGTCGGCACTGCACTGACCATGCTTGGCTACATGATCAAGAGAGGTGACAATCATTTGGTCAAGCAATGATGGGGCACAATTGGGAAAGAAGTGAGTAGCGTTAAGAGGGAGAATGTTCAGATTGCATGAGTCTATAATGGACCTAAGACGATGGGCACGGGAGTCGGATTTGATGAGACACGTGTTAAAGTCTCCCATTAGTATTGTGTGAGAGTATAGAGGAGTCAGGTCTTCCAAGATTTTCTCAAGAGCAGAAAAGTAGTCTACTCTTAAGGAAGGACTATAGAAGACACCGAGAAGAAATTTTGTATGGGACAAGTTTATTTCAAGGAAAAGGTGTTGTGCTAGTTCAGAAGATGAGGAGGGAGGTGACGCGTCAATGATCGAGTATGAGAGATGTGAACGAATATAAATGGCAATGCCGCCCCCAGTTCTGAGAATACGGTCGTTCCGGACTAGTTGGAAACCAGGAAGTGAGTAGGAAGTAGAAGGAAGATTTGGTTTTAACCATGTCTCCGAGACAAGAACTGCGTGCAAATGTTTCGTATCAAAAGCAGCCAGCATATCAGGGTAGTGTGCTGGAATGCTTTGTGCATTAATGTGGACAACATTAAAATTTTTTGGCACATCCGAAAACGCAGTGTGGAGTACATCAGAGAGAGGCAGTAAAGTAGAGTGGAAGCTGTCATCATTCCCTGAACAAGAGGAGAAAGAGTGAAAGTGATCAGATTGTTGGCTATCATTCGCATCGATTGCATTCATATTAGGTACAAATTAAAAAAAAAAAAATAAAAAAAAAAATTTGTAAAATAATACGTAAGGTTAACCACAAGTTAGTGCTTGAAACACACCAACCTGTACCTCAACCCACCAGCAGTCTGAAAGAGATGCCTTTACAAAGAAGAATGAGTATGAAAGAGAAAAAGAGAGAAAAAAAAATACACTAAAAATTAAATATTTTTGACACATTAGAGTGTGAAACGGAACGTTATTACATTGACAGTGACAATCGATCGTTCAAATAATAGTCGTCAGTCAGCTGTCAAGCTGTCATACATACGTCGTACAAAAGACCGGTTTTTAGTTTTTAGTTCAACCAGAAAAGTGACATTTATATTTAAAGCAAAGAAGTGAGGTAAAAAACGTAAAGTACAAAGCCGTTACAAAAATTAGTCTAATCAAAATTGAATATTAATATGAGGGTAAAAATCGTACATAAAAACAAACAACAGCGAAGTATGTGGACAATGAACCAAAAAAAAAAAAACACATGCAAGCAAACCTAGGCATGGGACATTATGATTTGACATGGATTATTTCCTACGTTTGGTCCTGGCGTTGGCTGCATCCCGGGCCTGCGTCGCGCCGGCGAGCACCCCTGTGCTCGGGGCCTGGGGGGCTGTAGATGCGGACGCCGGAATAACCCTGTCCAACTCCCCCAGCGTCGTGATGCGGTGCTGTGCGCCATCCGCTGCCACGATGACAATGGTGCCGCTCCGGGTCCAACACTTTGAGATACCGACACGCTTCCGGGCCTCCATGAATGTATCGTGTCGCGACTTGGTCAGGAACTCTGAGATTGTGATCCCGGTGCCCTTCAGAGCTGTCTTGGCAAACCATACCCTGTCCCTGTCGGCCACATCCCGAAATCTGACCAGGATGGGCCTGGTCTTGTTCTTGGACATCTTGCCCATGCGACGACAGCCACTCATGGCGTTGTTAGGTAGCGTAAGATGTAAGCGCTCACCGACAAGTTTTGCCACCAATGCTGAAGGCTCCTCACCCTGCACCTCAGGAACCCCATGCAGCAACAAAATCTTGCGCCGACCACACATCTCCAATCTATCACACTCCCGCTGGATGAGGTCGGTCTGTTGCTGCAGATTGGATAGTGAAGCCAGAGTGAATTTCTTGAACGCCGTAAACTCCGCTGCCAGGGCTGCCACCGTGGTTGATGGAGTAGCCTGCTGTAGGCTCTTCTGGAAGTCTGCCATCTGAGTTACAAATGAAGTTTGCATGTCGACAATAGCCTGTTGCAGTGACTCCATAGTTACAGTGTTGTTAGTGGTCTTGTGTACTCAGGAACTGAAGGATTTATCAACGTGGATTTGCTGGTAGGTATATTCGGTTGTATCAACACATATAGACTGTATTTACTTTATAAATAAAATAAATATTAATTAATTTGAACAGAGCCAAAAATTTACGTCTTTTCGGTTTCGCGCCTACCCGCCTATATATTTTTACGGACTGAAAATAATAAGCCAAGTTATCACACTGAATATTGTTTCTCCCAAGTCTGAAAATCACAGCGCAACTCACTTTGTCCATAAAAACTCCAGAAGGTAGTAAAACACTGGAATCTGGTAGTAAAACTAAAGTGTCAACCGAATACAAAGTTGCCAATGTCTCAGTTCAACTTGCTGGCCCAGTTAAATGTTAAAGGTTTACAATAAAGTTAGTTAAAAGAAGGACCACAGATAAACGGGACTATTCCCACCTCTCGTTCCCATCGCTGTAACTCCTGTGTAGCCAGGATCTACAGCTTAACCGCAAATAAAAACCCAACCAGTGAAAGTCAAGTTTGTCCCGGAAGAAAGTTAAACTGTCATTGAACCCATCATAAAATACTCGTAGTGTTTAAAACAACAATACTAGGTACTTAGCTTAAAATATAGCTAACCTTATTAAATTTTTTGCTTTCAAAGCTAGACAAGCCCAAGGCGCATGACTTCAAAGAACCTTTACCAACTTGTAAAGGCTATTAAGGATGATTCTTACTGATGATAACTTTTATTCCTTATTCATTTTTTTAAACTTTGAGTTGTTAAGTAAGATAACCTACTGCATACTTACTCTATTGTTCAAATTTGCGTCTTCAACACTTCGAATTAGAGTGCAAATAAGTTCATTAAAGGCAGTCGGTGCGGTGTAGGTATTATTAACAATGCGCTTCTGAAGATAATTTCGTTTTGAATTTGTATAAAATTAACATAAAAGACAACCGTGACCAACATACTCTTATAAATGTAAATTGAGTTAATAAGATGCCATATAAAGGGTACCTACATGATGTGTGTTATCTGCAATTATGTACCTACATGATAATGTAGATAAGTTAATTTCAACTGCAAATTAAACTTTCAATTGGAAAGGTTTGAAAATCACGTTAATATACAAATCCTACTAATATTATAAATGCGAAAGTTTGTATGGATGTCTGGTTGTTTGTTACTCTTTCATGCAAAAACGACTGAACGGATCTTGATAAAACTCTACAGTATTATTGTTTATAAGCCAGAATATAGGCTATAATTTATGACGATCTGTGACAAACTAAATTTCACGCGGGTGAAGCCGCGGGCAAAAGCTAGTATGAACATAATAAATAACCTACGTAATTAATCAAATACGTCACTCTATCTCGACTATATCGACTCTTTATCATATCATAAGAATCTGTATCTTTTCAATAATATCACACGGTAAGTGTTCCTATCGTTATTTTATCCACAGAAAAACCCTGATGAAAACCCTATCACAAAAACTATACTGCAGCCAACAAAGAGTTTCATGTGAATTGTGCTCAGGAATATTCAATTTTCAGGCGAAAAATACAATGCAACACTGTACTAAATACAAGTCAGAAAAATTCTAAAATATTTTCAGTAAAACTGTAAAATTTTCAGTTTGTTACTCTTCGTTTTAATAATAACCAGTGCAGCTGGAAATATTGACTGAAAAATATCAGTATTTTTGTCACAGAGCGACAACCAACACTAATCCATGGCTCGAGGGTAGTTAATGATGTACAGTTTTACAAATAAAACTAACTAGAATCACTGTTAGCTACGTCAAAGCAAAGCAAAGCAAAGCCGAGTTTATGTAATAGAAATTATACCCAAAAACTTAGGACTTGTTCAAAACTTATTGCACAGCACTGCCGCAAGGCACACTGGCAGGGTCGCCATGTAATGTAGCGACCGGGAGTTGACAATAAAAGAAGTTATTGGTACGATACGAGTATAATTATTGTATCAATTTACACGGCAACACAATAATGTATGTTAGTGTGAGGCCACTCTACATTATTACAGCCTTATTATTACAAAAAATTTAAACGTGCGTTGAATACCAGTTTAAAATGTGTTAGGTAGGTAGTAAAAACTTGGTTAAAATGAATTGAAAGACTCGTAGTTTCTTTTGTTATCGAAAACTGAAACTTTGGTTAAGATTCAAACTCCTGACAACTTTGACGGCGCTATTACTCAGTTGGCAAAGACAAACCACCGACTTTTAATTAACTATTGTAGTTGGTCTGTAACTATTGTACTGTGTTAATGTAAGACTATAGTCTGAAATCAGAATTTTGGCGTCTTGCTTGACAGAGTTGACTCTATATTGTTTTTTCATGTCGCTAATCTTCAGTTACTCCGTGATCATGGCGCTTAAAACAGTGCTGAAATATCGGAGGCTAATTAAGGTACATGGCAGCAATCCATATAATAGTTATTATTCTACAGTTGACTCTGGTTATAATGGTGATGCGGAGATAGGTGGTTTTTAATGGTTTTCAAGGTGTCACTCTGGCTACAAAGGAGTTGCAGCGGTGGGAATAGTCCTGTTTCTCTATAAGCCCCACACTAAAACTCCGCATAACTGACAGAGTAGCACTAGTGAATAGAAAACCCCAAAGTGGAACGATAAAGCGTCCAGCGAAATGCATTCCACATTTCGACGGATACTGTTCCAAGGATTTAGTTTTCTTCGCATTTACGTATGTTCTCAACCGAAAGTTTGCGGGGATTTGCGAATTGAAGCGCGATTGGGTAGTTGGATTTCATAGCAGCTATGGAACATTCAAAACTTCAGTTGGACGGTATATGTAGGTATTATTATTATGATGGAAATATTTTGATATTCAGGAAAGAAGATTTAATCCGTACTAATATTATAAATAGAATAGAATAGAATAATTGTTTATTTGCATAAAACATGGTATACAGTTGTTACAGCTATAAAATAAGTCCACATGCTTTGCTACATGCAGAAGCATGCAAGTTTGAATATTAATACATAAATGCGAAAGTTTTTAAAGTATTACTTTGCAGAAGAATGGCACCAGCTGAAAACCAGCGCTGCACGGACCTAGTGCCGTACAGCTTACGCTGAGCCGGATGCCATTGTCACCTTGTTTTTAATATTTAATCTGTGTTATAAGTAACTATGTTTTTTTTAGTTTTAGTGACAATAAAAGTTTATTTATTTATTTAAATCAAGTCCTACGACTATACTATACCTACCTACTTAGTTCTGAATCCGTTCTTTTCCAAACGAAAGGTGAATCTAACTTTATTGGTCATTTTGTCACTCAAATATGGTTTTTAAAGCACTTTATGTGTCTGGCACGTTTACTCATATAGCTAAAAGTTACCTTGGAAGTTATTTCACGTCCGTCTGTCTATCCCTGGAAGTTCCAGAACAGCTCTTCGTTTCAATTAGAACGACGTTGCGTTATGGCTCGCTTACGTTACTGCGGTCATGAAAATGAAAAGCATAGAAAGTAAACGCTCTGAAAATTAAATGTTCCTGAAGTACCTATTGCTTTGTTATGGGTATTATAACAAAAAAATAACGCCTTCTAGGTACAGTGGTAAGAGTGCCACTCAGTCAGAATGAATGATGAACTATAAGAGCTATACTGTTGAAACTTGGTAAGTAGATGTATTCTGTGAACCGCATTAAGATTTTGATGCAAAAATAAAAAAAAAAATATTGGGGGCTCCCCATACTTAGAACTGAAACTCAAAAAATTTTTTTTCACCAAACACATACGTGTGGGGTATCTATGGATAGGTCTTCAAAAATGATACCGAGGTTTCTAAAATTTTTTTTTTCTGAACCGAATAGTTTGCGTGACAGACGCTTCCAAAGTGGAAAAAAGTTGGTCCCCCCCCCCCCCTCTAACTTCTAAAATAAGAAAATGAAAAATCTAAAAAAAACATATGATGTACATTACTATAAAAACTACCAACGAAAATTGTTTTGAACGAGATCTAGAAAGCAGTTTTTTTTTAATACCTCGTAAATCGTAAATCGCTTATTACCGCGTAATCTTTCATACAAATAACTTAAATTAAAAAATAATAATTTTAATTTCATAAATCAATGGTACGTATGGAACCCTTTGTGCGTGAGTCCGACATGCACTTGGCCGGTTTTTTTTTATTTCAATTCAATTAATGAAATTCAAGGATGGTTAATTCCATTACAATTGATATTACATTTGTGGGTTAAATCTATCCTTTTTTCGTTTCAGAAGTTAAAAGTTCTCTACAATATCAAAATGATCCTTGGAAGCCATTTCTGTAATAACAGCGTTTCTGTTTATTATTATTGTTTGTGTACTGTTCAGTGGAAATAGTGTATGTTTATGACGAACTTTTATGAAGTCCAGTTAGGTACCAACAACAAGGTCATTATTGGTTAATTAATGTTTTTAAGTTTAACTAGATGACTTTTACTTTTAAATGGGCATTTGGTACGCAAAACTGACGGCCGATGGGGCAGCAAGGTTCTGGAGTGGAGGCCACGTACCGGAAAACGCAGCGTAGGACTTCCACCCACAAGGTGGACCGTTGACCTCATAAAGGCAGCGGGAAGGCGCTGGATGCAAGCCGCCACCAAACGGCCATTGTGGAAATCATTGGGAGAGGCCTATGTTCAGCAGTCAAGTGGACGTCCTATAGTTGAAATGATGATGAGATGACTTTTACCTAGTATAAAATTCATCACAGAACAAATACTGACTTTCACCATCTAACTTTAACAAACGTCAAAAGTCTGTCAAAAGTTCCATAGAAAAAACACCGGTTAAGGTTATAGTCACGGTTAAAATAAGGAGGTGCAACTCAGCCTAAGCAATGTCAGCAATAATTTAAACTTATATTAGTTTTTTGACTTGGGCTTGGCCCAATTTTCACAACCAACTTTTTACTCCAACAATCCCCACTTTCAATTGAAATGCAAATACTCCAACTACAACCCTAACCAGGCAACCTAATATTCCAATATGGCGATTGGAGTTATTAGCAAGGCAGGTGCAACAGAGTTTCCATTAACGGCCGAAGTTTCGGCCGGCCCTGCAAGTTCGGCCGCGACGCGGACGCCGAGTTACGGCCGAAGTTGCGAAGATACGGTCCTATGCGTACCTATTATAGTTTCAAATAGTGATGTCGTTCGACTTCATTCAATTATTAACTTTTATTGTGGGCCAGCAAATAAGACATTTCAAGCACTTCATCTTCTTTTTCATAAACTATGGCCTGAACAATTAAATTTTTTCGTATTTTTCAGCCAGTGGAGATTAAAAAAAAAACAGATTTCTATTCAAATTATGTGGATTTCAGCCACTATCCCCAATGTGTATGACAATTTAAAAAACTATTAACAAGAAACCAAAAATTTATTATACTTTTTGGTATTTTTAACAATATAAATATAATCAGAACATTTTTAATAGGAATTACGGTTAGATTCTGATGTAAGTATTATCCGATTTTACATCGATAAGCAACTGAAATCTATCGATAGCTTTTCATCACTACACCTCGGTTAGCCATTTCGCGGTCTCGGGAGACGTAAATTGAATTAAGTGTTAAGATCTGGGAATTGTTAGTATTGAAGACCTGAGAGTTGTTAGTCTGTTTCTGTTCAAGATTTCGATCTCAGTTTGGAATTTTCGAGAGGTTTGGTATTTCACTTCGAATACTGAAACTTCACAACACTATTATTTGTAATAGAAAGTTATTGCATATTTATGACATATTTAGAACATGCATACGGTAACGGTACGGTAAGAGAGTTGCTTGTTTTACCGTCGATAAAGCTTCCTTCCTAAAGAAATGCTTTAAGAGCAAGAGAAAAATATTATGAGTGGTCTATAGAGTCACCCTGTATAAATAGTGAGCACACAAACAATTGGATTCGATTTAGCAGAGAGATTGTTATCAAGAGTGTTAGCTACAGAAATGAAAAGCTTTTAGCTTTAAACAAAACTGTTTTCTAGATCACGTAAACTGAAGCAAGTAAAACTATAGTATTGAAAAAGTATGTAGAAAAACAAGATGGGTAACAGGTTGCTAGGCTTCAGTCCATTCATAGCCTAGTACCAGTATTACTAGATCTGTCGCTAACAGAGAGAAAATCACAAACAACAAAAAACTTCGCTAAGCTTAGCTTAAAATAAAATATCCAAAACAATATCACAATAACTTTACAAACCAATTGAAACCGAGCTTTTCCTTCCACCCCTTTGGTACGTACCTGCAACAATTGACAATGCAATTAATTTAAAATTTAAAACAAAGGCCAAAAAGAAGCCATAATTTTCGCTCCCGTTTTTAAAGGGACAAAGGCAGCCGACTTGTAAATGAGTAAAAATTAATTAGTTCCCCTGAAAGGTTTGAAGGGAAAATTGTTAAGGGAAAAGCTGAAGGTAACGAAGAAAGATAAACGAAGACCTGATGCTTTGTGCATTCAAATGTAACTGGGTTATAATAAAACAAACAATGATAAATAAGTTATATCACAAAAGCATATAAAGTACAAATATGTCGCCTCAACGCAATATTAACGTATGTAATGTATTTTCCTCAGATAGCAGATTTCAGATAGATAGGTATTGTAGAAACATTTATTGCGTTTCATTTGATAATTAAATACAATCGATAAAAAAAAATTGCGGCACTTATTTCAAACTAGGCAAGACTTTATAGGTGCTATGGGGAACTAGACTACGGATATTAGAAACAGAATAATCTTTAATTTTTTTCAATCTTTCCACAATTATGCTTTAAACTACATTTTACTTAGATTATACTCAAATACCAAATCCAGGAACTCTGATCCGGTAATCGAATCACCAAGCCTTTCATCATTCATCAACATTCTACAAAGCACATGCCTCGATATCCCATCTATCTAGTTTCACACAATTAAAAGTAGTACACACGAGTAAGTGGTATCCAATATTTCTCTGCTAAAGTCTCATTAAAACTCAGCCCGACCTGAGGCATAGATCCCGGGGGAGGTTTCGACCACAGCCAAAGTTGTAACAGTAAACACATCAAGTTGTATTATAAACTAGCTTTCCGCCCGCGGCTTCGCCCGCGTGGAATTTTGTCTGTCACAGAAAAACAATATCGCGCGCGTATTTGCTCACCGTTTAGACCTACCCTGGACTACGATAAACATTTTAAAACCAAAATCAGCTTAATCGGCCCAGCCGTTCTCGAGTTTTAATCAGACTAACGAAAATCAATTCATTTTTATTTATATAGATAGATAAAGCATTTTCTTTCACATAAAAATACCATTAATGGAAGACTATTTCAGAAACTATCAGCACCCTGAACACGATTTATTCGTGTATCGCTGGCGGTAAGAGATTGCTTGATTTTGTTTAAAAAAAGGACAGCACGCTACTGTCGTCCAAATAATACAATTACGACAGTTATTCGTGAAGAGTACTGAATTAGGTAGTTTCATGATGTAAAATGTTTACCTAAATCTACCATTTATCACATAATAACCACAAATACCTGGCTAACACCTGACAGCAGACCGAACATCTATATAAAATTTTATTAGAATTTAAAACGTGTGAAAATCTGTTTCCCTGTCAATTACAAAACAAAGGGGATTTTCCAGGAAACTACTAAATCTAGGACAACAGTCAACAAGTTGGTTGTCTGTTCTATTTGGACTGCCTTTTTGCTGCGGTAATCGGCTCGCAACCGCTCCGAACAGATCTCTCATTACGCTGTGCTGTGAAAATTATACATTGACTTTAATAATGTAGTCGCTTCCAACCTTAGTCTGCATCTGTGTTTACGTAAAGCTCTATTTTGAGAGCTTAGGTACTGATACTTAGGTACAGACAGGCTACACATTTTTGTTGCAAAAGTGCCCTTATTTATTGCCACATAAGATCCTACAGTGGTATAAATACTTTATGATACGTTCGTGTTGATAAGCCCGCGCGACAGATAGATTGCGTCTGTTATTAGGACGTCGATTGACTTTCTCGTTTCCCCGAACAAATAAGGACACAATTTGTATCATACTTTTCCGCATCAATGTTGTTGAATATAATCTTGAAAGAATATTTTTCAAAATTTTTTTCTAAAGGCGATTCCCGATTAATAATAATTACGAATATGTTTAATATTTACAATAAAAAACTATTTAAATATGTTTATATGCGTAGTCTAGTACTTACTCAAAATAATAAGTAAGTAATAAAATAAATAATAAAAACACAAAAAGTAAGTAAAATGTCCAAGGATATACAAAGGATGTAACTATAACAGTCACCCTCAAAGTTTAAACAACCGTCAAGGAAATTCAAAACAATATGGCTCTTGGTTGACTCAACCATGTCACATCTACATTAACGCAGGTTTTGTGTTGATTAATCATTCTTAATTAGGAGCTTAAGTATTTAATTTAATTTTCCGAATTCGCACGCGAATGCTCGTTGCTCTGTTCCATTTCACCGCCATATTGTGTGGACAGGTTAACGTCATCTCATGTCGATTCCGTGACGATGATCGATGGTGTCTAATGTACCAATATATGGGTTATTACAGACTTTGTTTTGGACCTTTGATGGCGCCGGGTAATGATGATTGGTGGTAAATTGGCTCCAATATTGGCTGTTATGGCAAACGTGGATCCAATATTGGTTTTGTTGATATAAAATGTGATGTAATGACTTTTTGGCGTGGTGGTTTCTCTGGTTAGAATAGAAATGAATTATCATCAGTTACAAAACAAGGAATGATATTAAGAAAATCTTAATAGATAACTATTCTACAACAATAGTAAACCCTTTAATTATCAAAATTAAACATTAAAATAAGTCAGCAGAATCACTTTATTTCACGGTTCCCATAAACTGGGCGTTGTAAAACGTTTATCCAAGCAACTTTTGGTCGTAATTATTCCATACTATCATTTAGCCGCTGCTTTACTCGCTTAGACATAGATTTTCTACTTAATATTATAAATGCGAAAGTTTGTGTGGATGTCTGGATGTTTGTTATTTTTTTACGCAAAAACTACTGAACGGATTTTGATGAAACTTTACGGCATTATTGTTTATAACCCAGAATAACCTAAGGGCTATAATTTATGACGATCTGTGACAAACTAAATTTCACGCGGGTGAAGCCACGGGCAAAAGCTAGTATTACATAATATGTTTGGAATGCTTTAAAAATTAAAAAAGTAACTGAAGAAAATATGATTTCAGGACATAACAACTCTCTGATAAAGCATATTTTATGCCTCGCCAATAGAAGCGCCTGTCCATCTCGAACAGCATGTCCATCTGTCTATCCAGCCAGCACCAACTACTACTCGAGATCATCGGTCCATTGATCTGAATGCGTCCTATACTACGTTACGTTTGCTGAAACATCTTGCCAGAATAAGCGTATTTAAAATTACCTTGCATTGTCAAAACAAAGCGTACTTCGAATGACTGATGATAGGGTTACATTTCAAATAGAGTCTCAAGTAAATTTCGGATTAAAAAGACAAAATTACGTAACGTCGATGAAAATAATGTCGAAAATCTTCGGGACAGAGTTATTCATTCTCCGGTAGCTGACAATCATTTCGGCATCCGAAGAATGGCAGACAAAAGGCGGGTGACACCGGTTAATTTTCGATATCCCCGCTTGAAATTCGGCCAAGAACGAAATTAAACAGTCCAAATTTTAGTCACAGTTTGTATACAGCCCAAATTGGACAGCCATTGTAGTGAAAACTAAAGGAAAAGCTATCTTAACCACAGAATACCAGTTACAATAGTAATTCTATGTTGAAGTTTTTATATTAGCGAAGAATTTGTGAATTAAAAATATAAGCTTTATGTACTACTAAGAGAGACTTAGGTTGGACATTTTAAATTCTTATAAGGTTTCATACGTGACTATATAAAGTGCTAAATAAAAATGAGTTTCCCAGTAGGTAAGTTTGAAAAATATATTTTAACAAAGAAAATTGTTTGCTTTTCCCGCGCTGTGTTCTTTGAAATTAAAAACAAACTCGATTACTTTAAAACGCCAAAATAAAAAGTTTTGTTTACGGTCTCTAGCTGTTTTTGTTTCGTTGGCGCCGACTTTATCCCGCAGGACACCGCTTTCGTAAACAAACGAAAATTTCTATATTTATGTAGTTGGGTCACTTTCAGAGGTTCTGTATTCGATTCTCGGATCATGAAATCACGGTCTTTCATAAAATATTTTTTGTTAGGATGTTGCAAGATTAAGTTTTAAGCTGATTCACGTGATTTCCACAATGGCCGGTTGGTGGCAGCGTGCATTTAAACTGATTGCCTGAAAAGTAATCAGCACGTGCTTCTAAGGATACTTAAGTTACATGACACCATAAGCCGTTGATCCTATAGAGTCCTGTCAGATACCAATTAAGTTACATGACACCATAAGCCGTTGATCCTATAGAGTCCTGTCAGATACCAAATTCAGACTTATCAAACATCGATTTTCAATTTTTCTAAATCTAGAACACATGGCTTTTTCCAAATACAAATACTATGTTTATGAGATATCAAAAAGATTTAGTTTAAAATATCTTAAACTCAAATGACAAAGTATTTACATTTTCAAGGCTCAATTAAGACGTCCCTCACTCTAATCTGCTTCCCTCAACATCCTATAAGTCCTTGCTATCTCCAAGGGCCAAGGCTGAGCCGTCACAGTTATGACGGCCACAATCCAGTTTGCATAGATATCAGCAATTGTGCACTGACTTGCCCAATTTGATACAGCATTTACATGAAAGGGAAGCAAGTCTTCTCTTAAAATTATTCCTGAAGTAGATATTATTTATTACCGCAATATGGGTAAATAGAAAATATTTATTAAGCTGTCCATGAAACTACGTTACCAAATAGTAATTAAAGTGATTTTACATAAACTTTTAGTGATTTCAAAAGATAATATCTGCCTGTCTATCTTCATATTGAAATGGATCTCCCAAGTCGACCCTAAATCATCAACTGCAGCTGATATAATAATCAAAATCAATATCAAAATCAAAAATATTTATTCAGTTTAGACCTCAAGTGGCACTTATGGGGCACTTTACATGTCTCCTTATCTTTTGGGCCCTACCAGCGCTTCGAGACAAACATATGGCAAGCGCTGAGAAGAAACGCCGGAACAAACTCAGTCACCACTAATTGCCAGGAATTATCTAACGGTAAGAATAACCAAATTCAAGTACATCAAATATGTGCAGACTGAACTGAATATTACACAGGTAAGAATTTATTCGTTCGTTCGTTTCAGCCAAATGACGTCCACTGCTGGGCAAAGGATTTCCATAACAACCGGTCCTGCGCTGCCCGCATCCAGGCTCATCCCGCGACCTTTACCAGATCGTCGGTCCACCTAGTAGGAGGCCTGCCCACGCTACGTCTTCCGGCCCGTGTTCGCCACTCGATAACTTTTCCTCAAGAAATTATTACACATAGGTACCTAAGTTCTTTACAGTACTAAAACTAAAAATACTATGTCTTGAGACTTGAGAGACTCAAAGGATTATTAATCAAACTAGTTTTCAATTTAACCCGAAGTCTTCGCAAACGAAGTTGCGGTCTGAACTAGTTTTCCAATAAAACAATTACACTAGAGTTGCCGAAGGAGTATTACAGGGTCTTATGTGCGTCCTGGGGTTCGCGGGGTTAGCGGGGTTAGCGGGGTCGTAAAGAGATTACAGTGTTTGAGATCGAGACGCAAATCTTTAGTGATACGCACTAACACGGAACTTAGTTAAGTTTGGGATTAGCTGGGTTTGTTCTAATATGTGTTAGATAACAGTTCGAGTTGTGATGGTTAGTAATCAGAGGTTAGGGTTTCGATTCCCAATAAGGACAAATAAATTCAAAAGTTTCAAAAGTTTTCTAGTATGGCTAAGACCGATTTTTAGTTGGCCGATAGTTGGGCCCGATTTTAATTTGTATGAAGAATCGGCCAAATCTAACCTGTGTAATGAGCGCACTTCCATACATACCCATACTGATCAACTGCCCGACTAAACTATCGGCCGACGAAAAATCGATGTTCTACTTCAATCAAAAATTTATCCATGTTTTTGAGATCCCGAGTTGCCAATATATTTCAATACCCTTCAAGTTGTCTGAAAGTGCTCCCTTTCCAGCCGTTTCAACTTTTGTAAAACTTAATTGTCAGTTTTTGTTAGGTTTGCTATAAAAAAATACCTTATCTATCTACTTCCGACTACGGTATGAGTTTCATAACTTGGACATTACACGGTGATTTGTGGTGATACCATCTCAGTATTAACAAATCACTAGCTGGTGATGATGAACCTTATTATAAACTCTATGGTCATGTACTCAGGCTCTATTTTCCTGTGTATCTGCTCTAGTTTTCCGGGTTATCTTATATTTACCTTTTGATAGCAATTATGTCAGGTTTTCGGAGCTAATTAAAATAGCTCGCTACAGCGTAAACTCGGCTTGGTTCTTGGAGCGAAATTTAAACGACAAAATTAACTGAATATTTCAATTAAAACGTGTCGAATTTTGTCGTTATTAGAATGCTTTTAAAAATTTAATATTAAATGTTTTGAGAAATTCTCGAGATATTATGTTTCTTTAGATTATTTTTAATAAGGTATAAGACTGAGTTGCCTCAACTTAATTTAACAGTGACTATAACCATAACCGGTGTTTTTTATGTAGTTAAATTTGATGTTTGTTAAAGTTAAGTTTGATGCACCCAGCCTAAGTATGTTAAAATTAGGTTTTCTTTATATTTAAAGACATAATAAGAATATGAAAATCTAGATTTAAAAATTTAAATGAAAATACTTTCCAAGGTAGGTAAGTAAATTACTTTTTTGCCCTAGGACACATAAATATTATTTCCATAAACTATTATTAGGTACGAGTATCTACTAGACCAACGTTCAAGTCGAGCAAAATCCGCCGATTTTAACTGAGTGTACTCCGAACCCGTCTAAGTTTTTGCCAATCTGTCCCCATATATCGTATAGCAAACTAAGATCGTGATCCCAGAATCCATAGCAACCGAAGCGTAATCCCTATCTTTATCCCGCTAAATCTCACAGAGCTGTCAAATCTCCCGACTTCATTTTCGCTCCGTCTTGCACATCTCCCAAGCGGATGATAAAAATCTTCAATCTGCAATGCTACGTCACGTCTCAGATCTGAAATAGGTAATACTGAAATAGAATTCAGTATTTGTTGACGTGGGTTTGTTGAAAACTTGAAATAGGATCATCTTATACATTTTTTTAGAATTAATGTAGCTACGTACCTAGTACTCTCTGACGTAGCAGATCTAAAATTATTCAGACTTGGACTGATAGAACTGACCTCCATCAGGATTCAAAATAGCTGACGTTACGGCAGTTTAGCAGTTGTCGCTAAAAATATTGTTTTATTATTATTTTAATTATCGGTTTTAAAAGTTTGTAAAATTGCTAACGCCCGTATTCACAAATGATACTTGCTTAAGTGAAGCAGCAAATCGAACGCACAGCGTTGAATAGAGCTCTGTGATTGGTTCGTGTGTCACCCTGTGCGTCCAGACGCACTGTGAGACCTCATAGTAATGTTTGTGAACAGGCCTTTTTCCTGTGATGCCAATTTTAGCACGCGTCCAACACAAGTAAACATCTTACCACTGTTTTTAACTAACTGTTACATCCCTCTACGACAAAAAATTAAACATACATTTTCCCCTTTATAATAAACCTATGTTCCATCAAATAATTACACTCATGTTTTCGTCTAATCCCGACTCAAAGTAGCTGTAATTTCCTCCACCTAACATGTACTAAAAAAAACCCTTACACTCACGTATTTTCGTCTAATCCCAACGCAAAGCTGTACTTTCCCCTATCGTAGACAGCAGCATATCAAGCTAAACTCCGAGGTCTCTTATGTCCTTGCAATAGACGTTATTTTGCAACAAAAATAAACAGTCTGATTTGCCTGTCGCCTGTACATGCACTAAAAATCCTTTTGAAGTGCGAAAGCGGTAAATCTGGGCAACCGCGTAATTCCGACGCGATATTAAAACATATTGCTGCGCGCGCGACGCTCTTCCTTTGAATTAATTTTATGGCAACACAAATCATGCGGAGTCTGGGATTTTTGGGGGAAATTTGTATCTTTGTCAGAATTGGAGATTTCCATTTTAGCTTCATTCGTATGTCTGCGAGAAGCGGAAGTTTACTGAACTGAAAAGTTTGTAAATGCGAAAGTTTGTATGTTTGTTACTCTTTCACGCAAAAATCACTGAACGGATTTCGATGAAACTTTACAGTTACACATCAAAATAACATAATATACCTACGCTATAATTTAAATTATCTGTGATAAGTTAAATTTACGCGAGCGAAGCCGTGGGAAAAAGCTAGTCATTATTATTCATGAATACTTTTAATGACATTTCAGCGACATTCAAATGATCAGTCTCATTCTATTTAAATCTCATAGTTAATCCAGTACAGATTTGCTTTTCTGCATTTTAGAACACTTTTTCTCGATCAGTACGAGCTTAATCTTAAATTAAACAAAAGCCTGATGAAAACATCGAATCCTCGAAGGGTGCTCGCATCGAGAGCCCATCGAGTTCAATGGCGATTTGTCTTCCGCAGTCTTAACCACTTGACAGCCACAGTCTTTACCACTTGACAGCCAGTACCTGAGGATACAGATGAGCTAAACTCACCGGGCTATTTTTACCGACCCGCCGAGTGTTTGGAAAAGTGCTTCGCTTTGTAATCTCAAAACTTTATCCGTGTGAAAGATGGTGGGGTTCTTTAAAAGTTTATCTTTGTTTTTAGGGTCCCTTAGATCAATAGGTTTTAGAAAATACTTAAAACTATATTTAAACCTGTAACAGGCATAACAAGTTCAAATTCATTGTTTTTAGACTTCAAAACAAAGAAAAAAGTTCAAATATGGCAGGAACTATACAGGGTGTTAGGTAAATGGGTATATGAGCCGACACTAGCCCATGTTAACATGGGCATATAAATGGTATGGTGAAGTCAGAAATTTGATATCATCATTTCAATTTTTTATATTTTCATACAAAATAAATTTTATAAAATCCAATTTGTATGAAAATTAAAATAATTAAAATGAAGATATCAATTTTCTGACTTCACCATACCATTTATATGCCCATGTTAACATGGGCTAGTGTCGGCTCATATACCCATTTACCTAACACCCTGTATAGTTCTAATATTTATCTAGATGTGATTTAGTTTCGTGCTTTATTAGCATTTCCTACCTGGCAAATGATGTACATAATATTGATTGCAACCATCGATATCTATGACATTTTTGGTACATATACCTTGATTTTTTAGAATCCAGCAGAGATGTAAACAAACACTTTCATACACAATTACACCATAATCACTTACGTGTTCATAATATCATACACATTATTTAACAAGCCCATGAAACCAACTATATTTTTACGTTTATATAAGTTTGAAATCAATCTTTGAAACAAATTATTTTAGCAAAATACGTGGACGATGAAAATTTGTGAGACTTGTCAAATTGACTTGACGTTTAAAATCATGGTGTTATCTCCTTATTGTCTATGACTTGTCTCTGACACATCAGTGCTGTAACCTGTGAGTCATAGACAATAATCTGTAAATTTAATCGATATTATTTTAAGTATTCACTTATTCCGATTACTGATTAATTTTAAATAAAAAATATACGATAACTTCGACAATATTGGAGATAACGTAAAATTATTTTTCTACTTTTAGTGTATACTTTTTCGGAGTCAGTTTAATTTTTAGTCGGTTTTATTTAAACGAAATTATTTTACTTTTTTATGCAATTTTGCTTACGTATTGTTCCATTGCTTATTTTCCTATACTATAACGGTCTTATTCATAATCATTTTTCACATTTTATCAAATGCTTATTAGAGGTTTATAAAACGTTTGATAAAAATTGTTATTCATAATCGTCATTTAGCGCTAAAATCCTCTTATAACTGTGTGATAAGTTATCGAGAGCTCGGGCCTTGTTTAAAGCTCTAATAAACCTATTTTAACCTAACTTTTATAAATGTCATTTCATATGAATGTCACTTCGTTGGTTTATTTATTCAAAATATCCTTGCTGTGATCCTTGCTTGTGAAAATGAATGCTATAAATGCAATTGTGCATTTAGCCAATAATGCCGACCCAGCGCGACGTAGAAAGCTCTACCGCCAACGAAGCAACCCATTCGATTTGCGGGACCTAAATTTTAAAATAAAATATAGGTTCAATAAGGACACAGTGCGCACCATCATAGATTTGGTGGAAGATGATCTGGTTCAGAGCGCTAGAGGTGGTGGCACGTGTCCTGAACTGCAAGTTTTAGTGGCCATAAGATGTTGGGGACGTCGTGAGGTAAGCACAAAAAAGTGTTTTATTTTATCCCTTTGTCGTGGCTGCTATAATTATTTTCATACATTTTCAGGTACAAGATGATGCTGGTGACCTCCATGGCCTAAGTCAGCCGACAGTGAGCCGGATATGCGCCAGAGTCGCGCATGCAATCGCGAATAAGGCAAATTCCTTCATCAAAATGCCTATCACTATAGGAGAGCAGGAAAGAATTAGTGCCAAATTTAGAGCAATTAAAAATTTTCCTGGGGTGATAGGAGCCATAGATTGCACCCACATTAAAATTAAAAAAACCGGAGGTGACATGGCCCAGTACTATATTAATAGAAAAGGCTATTATTCCCTGAATGTTCAGGTAAAATATATTTTGATTTTATACAGTTTACAACAGAGAAAGATTTGTTTTAATAATGTCTATAATTTTTACTTTGTATGATCTAAATTTTAGCAACATTCAACACTATATTATTGGATGGATTACCTACAGGATACTGTTTTTTTTATTTTAGGTTGTCTGTGATGCTGACCTCAAAATAATGGATATAGTGGCTAGATGGCGAGGCAGTACACATGACAGTCGAATTTTTATGCAGAGCAATATAAAACAACGATTTGAGGATAGGCAGTTTAGAGGACGCCTTATTGGCGATTCGGGCTACCCTCTTCTGCCATATCTATTTACACCTATTTTAAGGCCTAGTCGTCCAGAAGAAGAAGCATACAATAATGCTCACATCTCAACTAGGAACACTGTTGAAAGGTGTTTTGGGGTGTGGAAGCAGCGGTTCCAATGCCTACTCCATGGCTTACCAGTAAGCCTCCAAAATGGAAAAGCTGTGATCATAGCATTGGCTGTATTACATAATATAGCCATTGATATGAATGACACATTGTTAGGTAAATGTTATCAATTTGACTGTACATAAGGAATACAAATCTTTATGACAAAATGTTGACAAATTCATAATATTTTTCAGAACAACATATGGAGCAGGTCCCTGTAACTCCGCAACTTTCGACGGAGAACAGTGTTCACGACAACCGACCTTCATTGTTGAGGCGTAGGTCGCAGTTGATACTACAAAATTTTATAAATCAACATTTTTGAATGGTACTAAAATACATTTTGATAAATTCCAACGATTTACTTTTATGTAATGTCATTTGAGTTCATGAAAATGTTGTATTTTAATTTTTCAGATACTGTTCCTGGCATCTTAATGAAAATAAAAAGAATATTTGATTGAAAAATACCTGTATTTCAATTTTCAGTCCAATTTGTTACTATCACAAAAACAAAACCTGTAGTTCTCTTTAAAAAAGCAATTATTCTGCAAAAATTCAAAACAAATTACTTTATATCACTAATTTAAGTACAATTAGTTTCAACAAACTTACTTATTAAAAATCACAGTTCAATTCTTTAAAACAAAGAAATTGCTTAAGTATAAACGTTTCTATTCGGAGGTTATCAACCTTCTACATTTAAAACAAAATAACCATAATTTACACTATTATTATAAAGGCGAATGTTTGTGACTAGGTATATGTGTATTTACTTTATATCACTAATTTAAGTACAATTATTAAACTTACTTACTAAAAATCACAGTTCAATTCTTATAAACAAATAAATTGCTAAAACAGATAGATTATATAGTCTCGAATAACATATAGGCTTCTTTTTATCCTGGAAAAATGCACAGATCCTGTAGGTTACAGAAATAGTAGTCTACGCAGGCGGAGTCGTGGGCAACAGCTAGTTAATAGTAATCTCAAACTCTTATTAAGTTATGACTAGTAAACATATTCATAGCCGTCTAAATATATTGCAGAAACACAATCAAAATGCGGATTGGAACTGCATAAAATACAAATTAAAAACAAACAGAAGTAAGGGAGGAACTAACTTATTATTTAGAATCTGTTAGTACTTGAAAAACTTTAACATCAAAAGACTTATTATTCTTTATTAATGTGAGTGTAATATTTAAGTTTTTCCTGTAATAATTGATGCTCAAGATCCAAGTTTCTCCCTTTCTTCCGTTCGTTTTCCATTTGAACTTCATGCAGTTCAATCCGGCATTTTGATTCTGTTTCTGCAATTTCGGAAATCCTAACTTTGCTTAAATCAATTAAGCCTTCTTTGTTTAACAGTTTCCTTTTTTTTTTGATTGCTGGTGCTTTAAAATTAGGTTTTGCTTTATTTTCTTTTGCCTCTACTTTTTTATTTTCTTTATCTTCCAATATGCCTCTAGTAGTACAAGCATGTGTATCTTCTATTTCTTCATCAAGTACCACCAATTCATATTGGATTTCTTCATTATTTATCAATTCCTGATCTTGCGTATTTTGAGTTGATTCCTCCTCTTGAATGTTAATTAATTCACTTTTATTTGAGTCCGAGTCAAATCTGTTAACATCGACTACAAATTCATTGGGCAACCAAGATGCTATATCATCAGCCCTATCGTCAGGCACTGATAATGGTGGACCACCGCCAGTTTTAATTTGAGCCTGCCTAGCAATGGTCTTGTCTTTCTTCGCACTGATTTTTATGAGGCTCCATTGCGATTTTAACTGGGTAATGGAGCGGTTCATACCAGCGCACATTGAATTAAACCTGAAAAAGAAATGACAGGATTTTGAATTACAGGTAAAGGCAAAATTTTATATTGAAGGCAGAAATCAAAAGATGTACCAACGTTGTTTGTAAATCAGCCCAAGCCGCAACCTTCCGTTTATTCGTGTTAGTGTCTGTATTTTTATTTTCGATTGCATTTACTCTTTCTTTCACCAACTCTTTCAGCAAATACTGAAAAGCAAACACTAGGCGTCAAACATAAATAAAACCATGCTACAAAAATTAGTAGGCACTTTATCAGGCTAAAAATAAGTACTACCTTATCTTCCTCCAACCAGTTTTCTGATCGTTGCCTTTTAGGCGGTCTGTTCTCCTTCGTCATGGACATAATTAGTATCCGATGTAACTAGCCGGGTCGTCGTAAGAGCTTATTGCAGAGTACAGGGTAAGAGGTACAGAATCCAGAACATACAATCCCAAGTTTTATAAAAGTTTGATAAAACTTGGGAGTTGATCGAAAAAACCGAAAACTTTATTAAATTTTCGTGCCAAATGTCAATGTCAGTAAGTAAAACGTCACAGCTGCCAATTTTTTGTTTTTTTTTTCTGCGATTTGTCTATGATTTTACATGGTCCATCAAGTTAAATCACCAAAAAAGCTGTTTTCGTTCATTCTTTTTGTATAGTCTGTGGAAAGAAAATATTAAACTCTGTTTTAGTTATCAAAGGTTTATAAACGATTATGAATAACGTTTTTTATCAGAGGTTTATAAGAGTGTTTTAAGCCTATCAAACGTTTTAGCTAATGTAGGTTTTAAACCTATATTAGCATTTTATTATGAATAAGACCGTAAGTAAATAAAATAAAAGAAAATAAAAATCTTCTTTCAATTGATAGCATCTTACGATGGTATGCAAGTACTACAATAATTTCACTTCGCGATTAACGAGAGGTTTTGTCGCATCACTAGTTCACAGACTAAAAATATTTTTATGTCAGTTGGCCATTTTTGATGACATTTCTGCTGATTTCTAAAAAATTAGACTGTAGGTACTTTGTTAGAACCTATCTCAAATAAATCTGCCCTCTACTTTTAAGGCGTTCGCGTCCACCAATTAAAACTAATTTCTTGATAGAGCTACTTCCAGCTGTGACGTAAACATTTGTAACAGTGAAACCTGGAAATTCTGTCTATTATGTGTCTCGCTATAGCAATTAGCAGTACAACATCCAAAAGTGTCAGCGAGGGCTGTCCAATTATACGTCGAACGGAGTTCCTTTGTTCCCCTGCTGTTGTGACTAGCTCTAGTGCAGGAGTGTAGTGCTCACATTGTTGTTTCTGGCTATGCACAAATGTTCAATGGCATGTTTTACAGCGGTGTAGCGTCAACGTGCAACGTTATGTTTTAAATACAAGGTCAGCGTGACAGGCCACAAGCAACCTCCAATTATCAAGGGATCTGGTATAAGCTCTATAGAAATCCACGCCATCTATGCGTAAGTATATTGTCTTAATTTTTAAGAATAGTCAGAAAGTACTCGTTTCATTTTTTGTGTATTTTTTTATGAAATAAGTATTCAAATAACGTGATATATTTGAAATAGAGCACTTTCAATGAAAAATATTTAGGTAGGACAGTTTCGCTAAAATAATGTTAATTTAAATCATTCACTAAAATACGAACTTTAAAGCAACAAAAGGAGAACAACCGTCTAATCAGTAACAAAATCATAAAAATTACAATGCATCAGTGATTAAAATTGTTTGCATTATTATGCCATAAAATTCAAGAAGCCTATCCCCAAGCCTACGCCGTGGGTGCAGTTGCACCTCCGCATACAATATTAAACGCGTGTAGAGTGTAGACTGGCGCAAGTTTCACACTACGCTGACTACGTGTGGAACTTAAAATTTCTAAAGCGCTACTCAATTTGCTCAAAAGCTCTATTTTCTTTCAGGTTCAATAATATGCGATGAGTTGTTAAATTGTTTGAGCGTTTAAATTGAGTGAATTGAGCGTCGTTCTTCAATGATTTTTCGTGTTCCCTTATTTAAAGCGAATTTTCAGGGGATTTAGCGCCTCAAAACAAACAAACTAGGTCTAAGAAATCTTTTCATACAGGCACTTTATGTGCAACATAGTTGTATATTTAATATCTGTCTTTCTACATATTTTTTTTTATTAATTAACGGTTATCTTCGAGCTTCCTCATGCGACTTCCAACTTTTCGTATTAAACATAAGCTGATAAGGAAGGTTTTAATTGAAATCTCTCTCTTTTATTCAAAACAAGCTATAGAGAAGAAAAAAATAGAAAAAATTGTGACTTCGGTTGTCCTGATGCTTCAATTTTAATGAACAGAAGCCTCTGAAATGTAAGGGTAGGTGTGCGATATTAGAATCTAAATCCATCTCGAAACCTCTGTTTAAGGGTAGGTGTAATATTAGAATCTAAAATGATCTTGAATTAGGCTCGCACCCGCGTTTAGGAGAGAGGTAGTGGGAGTCGGTGTTTAAATCCCTCCTCTATTAATCTTGAACACTCCAATCTGCAATCTGCTATTAAAATATGGGAACTGGCCCACGCAACTTTGTAATAATCTAACTCTGCGCGTAGAGATGCGAAAAGTATCGATTGAGAACAAAAAAACACAAACGAAAATACATATCTTAGTCGTGCAAGAAGAACATTTCAAACACATTTCTTTTTTTTAATATCATAAGTATAAATTGTATATAGAGTTCTTATGTACGTAGGTGACAGTGTAGAGTCACATAATATAATAAGTTAGTACCTAGGAATGGACTAGAGTTGCTTACTTTCATGTATACAGTTTCTACGCAAGAAATTGTACATTAAATTGCTTTATAAAATATCTTAAGTACATAAATTTTAATGTAAAAACATGCATGTACATTCACTTAACGTTGGTTACGTTCAGTATCAGTAAGTCATAGCGTCCTTCATAGGACTCACACTATTATTCTATAGTACATATTTATTTTATCATAGCAATCGCGAATGCAATCAGCCTGCAGTATTCATAATATTAGGTCAACATAAATCATAATATCAAACAATAAAATCTCAGCCAATTAACAATGATCGATACATCATATCGACATAAAACATCCCACATCCCTACTTGTTATACTCGTGGAACTAAAATGAATTGCAGCACATTCCATATTTCATGCAGACCGAACGCACCAAACACATTCCGAGCAAAACACTGTGTAACGACGACGAAATAAAATATTACTCGCATAGATGTCATGGCGGATAATGCATGTGCTGCAATAGGTTGTATTTTGGGAGTTCAATTTGAGTTTGTTTCCGTGTATTAATGAAATAAGTTAAATATAGTAAACTAACTTTTGCCCGCAGCTTCATCCGCGTGAAATTCAGTTTGTCATAACTAGAAACTTTGTATTCTAAGCTCTGTTTGTAAAAATGTATACTTATGGCTTTAGAACCTTAATTTTATTTATAGTTCAAAATAATAAATTATTGGCAAATCCGCATAATGTAAAATACAGTCGTGATATTATTATCGTTACTTTCATGTTCAAAATTAGTATTTTATATTCGTAAATAAGTTTATTTTAACACTGTACTTTTAAAAAATTGATAAGTACTCAACTCATATTGTTAACTGATAAAACGTTAATCATGCATTAAATTCAAACGCAAATCATTCTCTACAGTTTGAATCTCGCCTTTGAACCGAAAACTCATTCGAAGTGTTTCTGCGTCCGAATTGCAGTCCATTAGGTTATTGCACACTGCATCGATAAATGACAGTACCTATCTGTGTCGGACAATCGCTATCGATCCACCCGAAACGACTATGGTATAGTATAACATTGTACCTAGACTATAATTATGACATACAAACATTGAAAAAGAAATAGAAGAAAAATACTATGGTTTATCTGAAAGTACCACAGCAAAGCTGCCAGAAAACAAAGATTTGTATATTGCCAGCATTGAAATGTTAAGAAATTTCACAGGATTACATACAGTTAAGAGTCCATTTTAATGCTATCGAACTAAGAATAGACCATAATTTCAAAGTTAAGATAATTTTTTTTTCATTCTAATTTAGGTATGAAGGGGTCTTAGAGGATTAATAAATGGAATATCAGTTGAAGACGTCATATTTCAAAGATTAGAAAGAAAACACACCTAAAAATGTCAATTGAAAATTATTCATAAATTCTCTTTCGCCTTAGTTTGCATTCAGTTGAGAACATTGTTATGAAAATAGTTTAATAGATTTAGGTGAACTCAATTTAAAAATTGCCAACCTGAGAAAAAAACAAATCAGAAACTTGCTTGAACAAACAAAAGTTAAATTAGTTGGTACAAGTTCGCAACTAGAAAATAACAATGAAAATAGCCAGACAAATGATTTACGCATAACGTAGAATAAAGCTGAACATTTAACAAATTGAACAATCTTATTTAAGTTGCAATAGATGCTATATTACAAAAGCAGAAAAGTAGGTAGTGCGACTGTACAAACTATACAAACTTTGTACGTTGAAATTTTGATAAGTAAAGTCCAGTTTTAAATTCATCAAATTAAATAAAACTCGAAAATTTTCAAATAAACGTTTACTTACACCAATTTGTTAAAAGATGATCCAAAACAAAACGAGTAAAAATAATTTAGGCATTTTAAGTTAAAGAACACCTTTCTATCGAAAAGGGTAACATAACGAGCACAAAGATATTTACTGAATGAAGACTGAAAAAGCTAGAATGCTGTTCGAAGCGAATTCTTAACAACAAAAAAAACTCCTTTCTCTTCGCCCAACTACGATGAAAACCTGCTTTGTTTTTGTAGCTTGGAACATTTTAAATTAAGTAATTCGATGAGCAATTTAAGGGTGCTAAATTAAAGAGGGTCTTACCTTTTTATAGCCGGCATTCCTCAAAGCTCTTTCCAACTTGGCCGCTTTGCTAGTGGATAGGTAAACCACAGTTTCATCTTCAAAGTTTGCCGTCTCACTCTTCATTAGATCAGATTCCAGAACTTTCGGCACAAAGATGGGGTTCTCGTAACAACTGCTCGGAACTTCGTCCACTTTACTTGTTTCTTCGTCACTTGGATAAGTTATCAAATAATTGTCGCTGTTAGTACGGGCGGACCACCGTAGCCCGCTGTCGAGGCGACCGCACTCCATTTTTTAGTTCACTATAGTTTTAAATGATCGTAGATATGTTGACAGACTGTTAGGGGCGTTCACTGGATCGGATTACATTTGCCTGTCTAAACAGTTGTGTGTTGTTTGCACTTTATTTTAGTGGTGTTTTTAACACTGCATTATTGTTTGTAGTTTTATTTATTATAATTATTTGGTAGCAACAGTGCCTGTATATTCACAGAATGATTAACAGACAAACTATAGTTGGTCATTGTGTAGGTATACGTTCAAGTCGTAATAAATATGTAGTGGTTCACGATTCATTTATAAACAAACATAACATAATTTTAAAATCAATTTTCCTAAATTTTTTATATTCCCGGAGTATCTAAAAATCATTCCAGAAACTGGAATCTGAATTTAAACAAACATTTCAATGTCCGCGAAAACGCAAGCAATTATTTTGAAACATCAAAACAATCTGACCAAAAAACGAACAGTTCGAGTTACGACACAACTTCGTTCCAAAATACATTTCAATTACGAAAAAAACTTCTCGAAAATTAATTTTATTTTCACTGGGAAATATCAGCCCGACATGTCACCGTGACATGACATGACATGATGTTGGTTCGTTTTTATTTTTAAACAAATCCAGGTTGATGTTTCCTGGCGGACAGGTGTTGAGAGGGCGTGATGAGGGTCCAGGTTCGCTTCCCTAATTAACTAGATTCCGGAGTACCTCTTCCATTGCATTGTTGGAAGATTTCGAATAATTTGGCTAATAAGGATTGAGTTTAGTTTTGGATTTTCAAGTCAAAACAGTACCTACCAGCCTACCAGTATCCTAGTGATACAATGCAATTACTTTTTGTATAGGATCAAAATCTTTAAAAAAAAGTATGTACAGTACAAGCATATTGTCCCATCAGCGATTTCAAGTGTTTTAGTGATAGAGCAAAGAGAGATGATGGGTAAAAGAAATGTCACCAATTAACACCACGAATGACCAAATTATAATTTGTAATATCTTATGAATTGCAATAAATTATTGAGTGTTCAATGAATACAAAATGTTTGTTCATTTAAACAATAAAGCATAATGCGCTGTCATCTGTTATGCAAATACAAAACTAAAGAAAAAAAAAAAAATCAGGACACACTCTTCCTTTTAAACACAACCACATCCTTGTTACACAATTAGTCCGCTTGGCGCGAATTTGTCGCGGCGCAAATAAATCGTCGCGTCTGCGCGCGCGCGTGTCAGCCCAAAACGTAAATGTCATAGAACAAAACTGCCAGACGGGGTCGATGGACTTGCTTATCCTTGGTCTAGGCCAGGGCTGTCCAAACCTAATATAGTCAAGCGAATCTGAAATGTCAAGTGGCAAAAATTGGAACTAATAACCCAGTATTGACGCCTCCTGTAAATTTTATAATTATACCCTCAGTGTTGTCCAACGTAGCTGTTTGTTTGTTTCAGCAAAATGACGTCCACGGCTGGAGGATTTCCCCGACGACCGGGCCTGCATTGACTGCATCCAAGAGCTTTCCTCGACTATCACCAGATCGTCAGTCCTCTTATCGGGAGGGGTACGTAGTAGGCTACGTAGCCGGTTCATACTTAGTCAAACCTGATACGATCCCGGGCCAATCCAAATAGGTAATTTAAAAAAAAATGTTATGTAAGTAGTGGATTTTGGATGTTTGTAACGAATTAAGTTAAAAACTACTGGACTGGTTTTGATTTACCATTAGTTTGCTATATTATATCTCTGAGTGACATAGGCCATAGCACACCGAAATTAACACGGGCGAAGCGACGGGAAAAAGCTACTTATTAATAATCATTCATTTACTTACATATTAAGACGCCACAAAAATAAAATGATGTTCTACGGCTCTACGAAACAGATAAAATGAAATAGTCGTATGTACTAAATCAAACTAGTACTTCGAACAGCCCTGATGGGCAAAGCGATTGTACTCCACTCGGAAGTAATCAATGGGTGTTAATTAAAATATGAAATATGTCGATTAATGAGTTTTAATTACGTGATATAATGCATCACATTTACAGATAACAGGTACTTAACAGTAATTATTGGCACTAGTGCTGCAATGTTGTGAGTAAATTATTAACTCATCGATATCTTGCAGAAGAGTCTTTATTGGTTACATGTCCGTTTTCACCATCAATCCCTAATTTTTAAGTGACCCATATATGAAAACAAAATTCCTGTCATGTGTTACCATAGCGGTCACTTAAAAAATAGGGATTGATGGTGAAAACGGGCAAAAGAATATCTTGATCATGATTATTTTTAGCATGCGATTCCATAAACAAAGATTGTGTGACAGCGGATAAACTACTCTAAGTATAACGTATCTAGATGTATCGATCGTTTCAGCCAAATGACGTCCACTGCTGGACAAAGGCCTCACCTAAGGCTTTCCTTAACGTATGCTATGCCCAAATATGAAAATAGCATAAACACGTAACTATATACTAAGTAATTACCTATCTATTTTTATTTATTTATTTATTTCCAAGCTAATTTATTATTGCCTACTTGGTACATCATCACTATCGACTGATCGATATCGTTTAACGATGTCCCAACTTTAATTGGTGCCCAGCAATCCATATTTTACGCTGGCAACATTATGCAATCCGCCCGGCACGCAAAAACAATATCCGAGACTTAATTAAATATGACAAATTTACGTGTTAATTGACGACCGTAACGAAACCAAAATTCGTATTTATCGTGATTTTAATGTAGTTTTGATTCTCTTTAATTAACGATTTTCAGTAATGAGGTAGGGTTTTAATGTTATTTTTGACACGTCGTAATGAAAATGCAAAGGCTTTATGTGCGAGTATATGTGTTTTACGGGCTAGGTTCATAACTGTTGTCAAAATTAACTTAACGAGCTGTTATTGTTTTATTTTTTGAAATTTCGTTAAGAATCACATCTTATACCTACTAAATTCATAAGACTGGTAACTGCTAGCCCGGCAAACGAAAGGTCGTGGGTTCGAAACCCACAGATTAGACAATTCGATTTTCTAAACTAAATGAGATCTGGATTATGTCATCGAGTGTACTAAATGGCGCCATTTAACTCTAACAATTTAAACAACACAGGTTCAAAATTAGCTTCATTGCACGTGTTTACTTCCATAGCGACCAGTCGAACAATGGTGTTTGAATTGGCCGTCGATAAGTTTTGCTTAAGGACCAATAACATTAATATTCTAGACCATAACAATGAGCACCAAAACTTGGGAATCGTGTTACAGTTAGTCCCGTTGATGTTTGTTATAACCTGCCTAAATCGGTGTCCAATTCTCACAGACATGAAATACTAAACAGCACGGAAGCTTCACACATTTTTCTACTATCGTAAAAACTGCAACTGTTGAAGTCATTAAGCTTTCATAGAAGTCTGACGAAGCTCAATCGAACCAAACATGTTGAATTAATTCGACAAATAAAGACATCAAGTTATTTTCTATTTTGTGTCTTCCAAGTGGGAATTAAACCCTGGACCCCCAGATTTAGAGTTCAATATTCAAACCTGTTAAATAGTGAATCGTTTCCGTCGAATTTCCTGCCTTTCAAACAAAATAAGCAAGGATCAGAGTGTGGTGACATAGTTTCAAGGGTTGATTAAGCCAGGTATACCTACTCAGAGCTTCAATGAAACACACACAGATCCCTGTCAGTGCTAGCATTGAAATTACAAGGCACTAACGCCGGCATTGACTTTGACGATGGCGCCATTGTCACCATTGTCACCATTGTCCTATGTGCAATGGATGATGAGATCTTGACAAATATCACGTTCGGACAAAGCTTCATGCCAATCAAGTTTCTATCTAAGGCTTTGTATAGACAAATACCAATATACAAATACATTTCACTTCATAGAAGGTAATGTATCTTACCGGTGAATGCAAATTAAGTTATGTAGATGATATCTAAGTGTCTTGTAGGAGAATTTTGCGATAATTTAGTTTAGTTTTTGTTTTTTTCTGTCAGGACTATAGGCTCTACTTTATTGTCAGATATAAATAATAAGAGTGTAGACAGTAAATACTTCTAAGATTTAGTACTACTTTAGTACTCTTTTGCACACAATAACCAACCTAATAACCATAACGATTTCCACACTCAACGTTTGATTTGCGTTTCAATCCCACTTCACTTCACTCACATAAACAAGCACTTATTTTTGTGACGCACACATCGACAATTTCATATCGGCGGACGGCTAAGCGCGCGCGCAACTCACTCCCGACTGATCTATATTTGCTGCGAGTGGGTTTATTAACATCCAGATAAATTTGCCCAGTTTTCGTGTGACAGACTATGACTCAGTCATTCAACTTTCCAGACGAGAAGGGCGTTTTTTCTAGGCGGAAAATGAATGGTTTATTTGATTTATTTTTGAGGCATTGGATTAGTGTTCCATGTCTCATTTGATCATAGTTTGGTGCCAGCAAAATTATGTTTAGTTAGATAATTTTGTTCAGTAGTTTGTTTATAAAACTGATGTTGTTACGAGCTAAAACATTTTCAGTGAAAACATATTTCACTGTGTAAACACTGAAACTGTTTTATGGGATTTACTACTCGTATTGCGAACAGGTAGGATCTGGAACTTTCTCTTTGTTCTTCGAAAAATACGACCAAGGATTTTCAATACACGCTTTCCCAAATTCCCAATGTAATACTGGTGCGGTTAAAATATGTTCATAAAAATTGATTTTTTAGAAAAAAGTGATTTCAGTGATATTTAGATAGCTAGAACAGTGACATAAATTTTGCTTTTATTTAAAATCAAAATTGAAAGTATACCTAGTCTGGCGGTTGTGCAGAACCATTGCACTACAATGCAGTAAAACTTCTAAAAGTGGCGCGAGTTGACTCACGGTCTTAAAACCCTGGAGTATGTTATTGTTTCAGACCGAGCATAGGTCAGCTGTTTAACCGCTAAATAAATTTTATTAGCTAGTAATATTGTGGCCATCTCTTCTTCCTTCGATGAGACATATTTTATTAAATAACTATGTACGTACATGCAGTTAATTTTTCTCTACAAAACATATCAAATTGGGATAGTGACTGTAAAAGCTCTATATGTATATGTGTTAATTTCAGACTACATAGATATTTCTTTTACTTTTTTTTTCAATCACAAGCATAGATAGCTAAATATTCGATCGTTCGTATTTCATTTGAGGAGACGGGAACGATAAAACTTATAACTAACGCGCAATGTGTTTGCTGCAACTGTTTCGATACTAAATGTCAATTTAAATAAGTGTTAACGTTTTGTAATAAGGCCCCAAAATGTTTTAAATTTCAAATTTTGTCTTAACTTCAGCCAGACGCGTGGTCACATCACAGTCAATACAGTGACCTTGGTACATTTGACCCAGTGCCAGCGGCTGCATGGATACGTCTGTTTACTTCTGGTCTCGAACAGATGTTTAGATGGCGTTTAATGCATTTTACAAACTTATTTTAATATCACCTTCCTGGCCGAACATCTGATGAAACAGAGGTCAGGAGGACATTCTAGAACATTCTAAATAATTAGGTATTATAGTTTTCACATGTTTCTTTACTGTTTCAGTTACTTTACTACATACTAATATAATCCTCTTCAGTTCTCGTCGGCCATCTGACCTAGTGGTTTGTATTCCCAGACTGTCTAAAATTCCACTGAGAGCAATTGCAACCAGTGGACATTATAAAAATCTTTTACATGACGTTCTTCTTTATTTATGTTAATCCGTTAATAGAGCTAGGTTATTGGTGTAATTATAGCAGTAGGCGTATTAACAATCCATCATTAATTCCCAGTTAGTGCAACTTTTATCCCAGTGTCGCCGCCCAGCGGACGGATTGCGAAACTGTGCCACTCCGCGGCGGACGGAACTTCCTTATTGGTGGTCTTGTATCCAACGATCCCAATCAATTTGCAACTCATTACGTGCCCCGGTTCAATGGACTGTGGAAGTATGATTGACATTTAAATATTTCCTTGAAAAATGTTCCTTGACAGACGATTAATTTAAAAACTTTGCTATTTAGCAATATAACACAGGTACCATTGTGTTGCATAAATTACTAATAGTCCCGTCAACCCCTTCTGCTAAGCTAAATATGTTTGTGTTACGATTGGTACTAGGATTGGCATTGAATTAAAAAATTTGCCGTCTTGCAATAAAACACAAGTACCTATTGTATTGCATTTACTAATAGTCCCATTAACCCTTCGTGGTAAGCTAAATATGCATGTGTTACGAGTGGATTCACCACAATAGTCTAGTGGCGGCGGGATTAAAACCAGCGTTCCTCGAATCTAGAGTCGGCCAGTCTGACGCCGTTACCATTGGGCAATTGTCGTTTCATTTACACGTATTAATGAAGACACTACAAAGTCCTACACCATTAAATAAATAATCGACTTTCGTCCTTTCATTTGCCCATAAAAATATCTGTATTGAAAATTGGTTTCAAAATCAGTAAACCATCTCCGTATCGGGCTCAATATGTCCATCCCAATGTATTCCAGCTAAACTTTCCAGAATAATAACACTAAAAACATAATCTCCGGGGAATCCCCCTGGAACATGTGTAATACGGCTTTTCTGTTGGCCGCAAATATTTGCAAAGACGAACGCAAACGCAATCCTTTTGGCCACATCTGCTCTTTAGGCGTGCGCAAACTGGGGGTAGGATTGTTTAATGTTCGCTAGTTGTGCTAGGAAAATACTACAGTTATTACATTAAGCTTTATTACTATTTAATGTCTATAGGACCTCTATCACAAACCAGAGTAGGTATATCGTGTGATTAGTCTTCTCTGAAACACTCAATTAGGTTCAATATTTATCGTAAAAGTTTATTTTCAGATCATATTCAATTTCTTTATTTTTATACTAGGCCCATTTCAGGGCAATAATACACGTCCTAACAAAGTTTATCCTATACCACTTCGGGACAACATATCGGCTGGCGTTAAGAAGTGGTGAAAGAAACTCAATCACCTTTGAAATGAATAAATTCATATTGCATTCATTCAAGGTCCAAAATGAACTGTTTTGGCAAGTATCACCACGCGTTTTGGATTAGAACAACTGAACCTGCCTGCAATATACATTACTAAATTATGTAGTACCTTACATCACTATAATTATCCACATAACGCAAAACCTCATCAGATCCTGGCTTCTTTTCTGGTCTTCTCCTCACAGTTTATTGGAAACAAGTCTCATTATCGGAGAACCCATCGATAAGCTGTCTCCTGGATTGGAAGTCCAGATCAATGGCGTCTTTCCCCTGGATTAGAGCCAATGAGCCCTCCATCGTGGAGCATATACGTGTAAGTGGTAATTACTCGGGGATCCGACTATGGAAGCGTTCGAGACTCGCAAACATTTTGTGGGTAAAAAGTACGTTCGTTTTCAAAGTGGGTTCTAGCTATTTTTTCGCAAAAAATACAAAATAAGGGGACGATCTATCTAAAACTATTTCTTATTTAAAATAAAATATATTATCTCTCTGTTTTATAATGGGAATTCAAATCAAAACCTAACTTATGATAAAAAAATACTAAATTAATACGAGTTAAATCAATTCAAATTCAAATTATTTATATCGGATGTAATTCCTTCTCAACATTTCTAACGAGTACCCGTAATATCATTTATTTTTAGAAAAGGATTAAGAGTAGGCGCACACCGTTGATTTTTAGTTGGCCGATAGTTGTGCCCGATTTTAAATTGTATGAAGTATCGGCCAAATCGAATCGGCGTAGTGTGCGCACTCCCATACATGCCCATACTGATCAACTGCCCGACTAAACTATCGGCCGATGAAAAGTCAACGGTATGCGCCTACTCTTAATCTTACACAGACACTATTTATAAAAGTAACGTAGCTTATCTTTCAGTTATGCTTACTTACTAAAACAGTTAAGCAATGTGTTGTAAATTGCAGGATCGGTCTTAAGTATTATGTAGTAGGTACTCGTAAGTAAGCTTGTAAAATCAGAATTTTTCTCCATGTCGATCAGTTCCAGAATACCGCCCTCGAGGAAGCTTCGTTGAGATTAATTTCGTTAGTTATCTGTTTAGTCTGGATAATACGAACAGAAACTCAGTTCATTTTGCTCCCATTAAATTAATGCCATATAAATAGTAACTCCAATAATCTAGAACTTTCGAGATATTCTGAAATCTTCTTTTACTTATTACAATTCTGAACTGGTGAAAATTGAATACTAAATTTTTCAGCAAACTTGCATTTTTTTTACAAAATTTCAATGAAATCAATACTTTTACCTACACCGAAAAAATACTGAAAACTTTTTGAATTGCACAGTTAAAGGTGACAACAGGTACTGCTAAATTGTAAGACCTAATGTGAATGTGCTAATGTGATTATGCAATAAACGATTGAGTATAATAATTGAGTACATCGCTCACAGAAAAAGTTTCGTAACTAGCAACCACGGGCTCCAAAAATAGTCGATAACTTAGGGTTAAGAACGTAAACCACTAACTAGACAATAGCAACTCGTTGTGGAGTTCTAAAAAAAACCTATGTCCAGTAGTGGACTGTCACAGACTAATGATGAAATATGAACTTTTAAATACTTTTCTTATGATAGGTCAATTTTCTCTCGTGACAGACTTGACCTTCACTAGTTAGGTTTATTGACAGTCAAACTGTAGGGATTCCAGAGAATAAAAGGTATAGTCATAATACACAGTCCCGTCATAATGAAACATGGTCTCAAAAGCAGTCTTATTTATGGCTACCCTACATTTAAGTGCGTACAAGTTAGACGACTCAAAGTTCGCTTGAATAATGAGGTACAGATGCGAAGAATGAATTAACTATACATTAGATGATTACAAGTTAAATGAGTTGCCGAACTTATGTGACACACGCAAGCTCAATACGTTACGTGGGCGGTTGTTAATTAGTTTGTAGTATAGATAAATGTTCAATGAATACAATATTCATTCATAAAATTATTTTCCATTTGTTGTTTAATGTCGACTCATTCATTATTATATTTTTTGTCAGCAATTCATTGATATGAATGAAATTAATAATATGTACAGACGACGGCACATCAAGCTAAAGATTTTGGTACCTTATGTAGTGCTTATAAGTGCTATTTTTGCAACAATAATGTTTAGTACGATGGTTTGTAAACTTTCCATGGAAGATAATCGTGCAATTTATTTTAGTCTACGCTTGTAAAACATAAAAATCTCATTTATTTTCGCGAATAGGCTTTTAAAAAGCACTTTTACACGTTCCAGTATTAACCCTGCCACTGCTTCAGGACAATAAATGGGCCAGTGCTGAAAAGAAGTAGCGCAAGAAACTCAGTCACTATTGTCAGCCTCGCGATGCCATTTTCAATTTAAAACCTATCTTAAACTAAAATGACACTAACAATTTCTCCGCTAATATACGTCTAAATATTTCCGCATATAACTTTTTCAAATCAATAAAGACGGCCATTCATATTTCACGTTCAAATTCAAAGAACTAGTACCTACCGGATATCTCCGTCACCGTATACCTAGTACTTATCACAACTCTTGGCAGAGTTTCAATTTGGATAGAGCAATCTGAAAGATATTACGTTTGAAGTTAATCGTAAGCCGAATAGCAGTGTCCATGCCAATTTCGGGTGACTGAGGTTGATATTAATATGAGTAAGAGTCTTCGTGAATTGTTCCGCTGTAAATTTTATTCTCGTTTGGTTTGCTGGATTTCGACTTAGACATACAGGGTGACTTGCTTGCAATGTGTAAACATCCTTGTTAGGGGTTATTAAACAGATCATTTGCTACCAATAATTTTGTACGGGAAAATCATACGATTACAATATGAATTACTAAATTAATACCATACGAGGTACATTTACTTATTTGACTTATTTAGATGCAGTGCTCCAAACAATTTAAAAATATGGTATCCGTATGAATTTTCCAAATAAAATTGAAATCAACATATTTTATCTTCAGAATGAGACTTTTGCGTAGGCATATTAATAACTAAATTGTTTGCAGATGACCTGTCTTTCCTTTACATGGATATTCACTCATTACAAGTCACTCTGTATAAAAAGCGGGTGATTCTTTGTTGGGTGCTCAAACGAAAAGGATTGATTCTTCTATTCAAATGAAACTCTTTTCCTCATGAGACCAACCGACCCATAAAATATAACCTTTCGATACAAACTTCCAAAGGTTACCGACCATTTTAGTATGGGAACGTGATTTCATTCTTTGAGAACTTGAGGTTAGTCCCGCAGGAAAAATGATTGTATTTGACTTGGTACTAGTAGAATCAACCTGGTTTATTTTTAGATATTTTACACTATACAATCTGGTCCCAAAGTAAGCAAAGCTTGTTTTAAGGGTGTAGTTTTAATGTTATAATAATTTCGGGATACTCGTATAATGTGATTGTAGCTTCTAAATTCGTAGTGCTGTCTTCATTCGGAGCTAAAGCTAAAAAAGTATGTGATAGAAAGCCTGATTAAATGAATCATTCAAGTATGACCACGAATGCTTAAAACAATAAGCCTATAGCGATTTAGTCAAGATAGGCTGTAATATGTTGCCCAATAAAATTGTTGAAGTCGAAAAACCTTGACGGCAAATGGCTACCTCGCGTGACCCAGTTAATCAGCTCCGATTTGAATGCCCATCAGTTCCCGACGGTAGCACTTTGCGATTTACATGGGCCGATTACATTATTAATAAAAATAAATAAAATGAAATTTCGCAAGGCTAAGGGCATGCGTGACTCGACCAATTTGTAGTAATTTTGATTGTTAGCATTTTTACGAAATAATTTTGGGCTTACTAAACATATTAAACGGTAGCGATTTTTGGATATTATTAAGCCCTACGGCAAGATCGGTTATCTTAAAATTAAAGATGTCGGAAACGAATATCAGACTTAATTGGGATGTTGAAATTATATTGTGTCTGTGATAACAGTTAACTATGCGTTACTCTCATTGGCAGTTACCTGCCCATATCCAGAAAGGGACAGGTAATTATTTATTTTTAAAACCATTTCTTCCTATTTAATCAAATTGATTGATTACGGCATTAAATAATTCTTTTAACGTTTTCCCAAACCAAAGCATTAGTATTATTTGAAAATAGACTAAGAATTCATAAGAAAAATACGTAAATAAGCTACTAACAAATTCGTAGAACTGACTGCATTTATTGTTACTCATATTCTTTAAAAAAAAAAGCTAAAACTATCTGCTAAAATCTGGGAACAGGAAAAAGTTAATAGGTCAACGATCACCCAACAATTCCGCTAATCGTTGCGTGTAAATCCCGTTTTAGATATTAGGTTCGCTGCCAAAAATCGGCTTCTGTCTGGGCACGCGATGCCCGCTTTCGCACGCACTTACACGCTCATACATTTTTATTTGTATCCGAAAGTCGTTTTTGTGTAAAAACTTTCAATTTTGGCCGTAAACTATCATCTATCAGCGGCATTTTTCAGTAACTATTAATTTCAGCCATAAAAACACAAAGAGGTCCCGTTTTCTTAAATCGAAAGTCCCTAAAAAGAAAATTAAAATCCATTCATTCATATGGAAGCTTTGATACTAACAATTTATAACATCTTTGTTTTAGTAAAGGGTTGATATGAAAAATAAAGGTTATTATTCTTAGTTAACAAATATGGTGAACGATTTAGTACCTAAACTAAAAAGCAACTCTCAAACATAATATCATCATCTTTCAGTGGCTGAAATGCTGAGTTAAATACTACGAGTATTTCAAACCCATTTGAACAGAAAACTACATCTAGATCTGTAAAAGCAGATGCTGGTAATCAGATTAGTCTAAAGGCGAATGTCCGAATACTGGACGTAAAGCTAGATTTAGAAGCAAAAGTAGATTATTAAAGACTCTCTTTTATTTACGTGGAGCTGACTTAGCTAGCTTATTTCTTTTATAAATTAGCTCTGTGACTTCGTAGTACGTTTCTTTCATGCATAAAATGTCACATATTTAAATTTTCCATAGGTTTTTTTTACCTTTGGCAATATTTATTTTTAAGCGCTCTAACGCACTATAGGTTATCCGCGGGGGCGGCTAGCGTTTAATATGAAATTTTGTGGCGGTTTAGTAAGTACGTAAAATCATAAGCGGTTGCATATTTAACTGAAAAAGCGGTTAGCCGCCCCCGCGGTTAACCGCTAGTGCGTTTGTAGCCTAATTGTAATAAGTATATGACACAAATAGACTTTTACAGAAGTTGAACTATCTCAGTGATTCCCTACATAATATTTCGTAATATTAAGAAGAGAGCAAAATGAAAAACCATATTTTTCTGCGTTTGTTTGGAAAGTGACGTCTTTTTTCCTGAAATTACTTTTAAATTCTGTCCTTCACTCTCGCAGTAATCTCAATTTCCTTGGAAATAAATACCTTGGTGTAGTCTTATGGCGCAAAGTACTACACGATCAAAAGCACATAAAACTAAACAATTTTGTAGCCAAACCGCACCAATTACAAATAACATACGATATCAATATTAATCTTGACGTTCCATCATATCTCATAACACCAATTGAAAGGTAAATATTCGACAAATACCTCACTTGTCGTATTCAATAGCTGTCATCAATCAATCTTTGGGACAAAAACATCGTGTATATTGAACGAGACAAGTGACCGCCTTCGGGTTTGCCCATTCATCAAACTGTATAAAAAGGCATGTCATGCATTCGCGAGGATTCCTCCGAGGATCGCAAAAAAGGTCCGTCAAATTGTATGCACGCCCCGGTGTCTCGGATGTTTGACCGGTTTTGGGGGTCCTTGGTTCAATGTTGGAGGGTTAAAGTGATTTTGATGATTGATATCACAAGCTAAACAGTGTAGCATCTTAGGCCCGGTTTCCAAGGCGAAGCGGAGCGGAACAGAGCGGAGCAGAACAGAAAGAAGTGTTTTGAATATCCAATCAGATTTCATAATTTTATAGAAAAAATTGACGGCTCGACACTAATTCCCCGCTTTGGTGGAAACCGGGCCTTATTGTTGGTAGAAACCTCATTTCTACTAACCACGGATAATCTTGTGTTTTGTACATTGGAATACGATTGACACTTCGAATAAAAATAAACGAGTTGTGCTGTTGATATTCTGCTTTTACTCTGTTTTTTTTTATTATATTGAATAAAAATACATTCTAAATTTTAGATGGGCTTTTAGAATCTAAAAGGTTATGGGCCCAGCACGCTTCCATCTAACCGGGAGTATAGTTATAGCGCTTAAATCAGTCAGTAACTGAAGTATGGGAGAGACACGGGAGGGGTGACATTGACATAATGACGTGACAGAGGATACAAAGACCGGTCCTGCGCCGTTTGCATCCAGGTACCTCCCGCGACCTTCACCAGATCGTCGGTCCACCTAGTGGGAGGCCTGCCCACGCTACGTCTTCCAGCTCGTGGTCGCCACTCAAGAACTTTCCTGCCCCAGCGGCCATCAGCTCTTCGAGCTATGTGCCCCGCCACTGCCACTTGATTTTAGCGATTCTGCGGGCTATGTCAGTCACTCTGGTTCTCCTACGGATCTCCTCATTTCTGATTCGATCACGCAGGGAAACTCCGAGCATAGCACGCTCCATGCACTCCACTCACTCCACTCCACGATGCAAGCGGCGCAGGACCGGTCTTTGTGGAAATCCTTGGGGGAGGCCTTTGTCCAGCAGTGGACGTCTTTCGGCTGAAACGAACGAACGAACGAACGAGAGGATACAAATCTGAAAGAGATCTGAAGTCTCGCTGACGTTTGACATCTTAAAAACACCCTCCCGTGCCGCTCTCATACCTATGACACCAACTCAGTTAAACGCTAAAACTTAGTTCTAATAGATGTGATTTTTTTATCACAACTGTAGGTATATTCTGATGTGTCAGCGACTGTATAAAGGGACAGGCAAATTGTTGACATTCGTCTGACGCACTAAACATAACTGCCGCCGAGCGTTTGACCCGGCTGTAAAGGCTGATATTACCGCTTGACAACGTTTTAACCCTTGAATGTATACCCCTTCACAGTTGGGTGGATAACAGCCAGCTCACTTCGTACAAAACGCAGACGGTAGGTACTATATTATGTAGGTAGGTGCCTACTTGTTTATAATATAACAAAAACTCATAAAACTTATTTTATTTTTTGCAAGTAGGCTTTTAAGGAACAATTTTACACTTCCCAGTATTAACTCTACCACTGCTTCGGGACAATTGGGCCAGAGCTGAGAAGAAGCAGCTTAAGAAATTCAGTCACTAGTATTACAGTCATAAGCCATTCGGTCACACTACATTTATTTATTTATTGATAAAGGTACACCAACAGCAAAACACATAATCATATTATCATATTTATCATAGAAAACATTAAAAAAAACTCCTGCCAATTTGTGATGGCAGAACACATCAATGTTATTGTTTGGTGAATTGCATTCCATGTTAGTAGGTATGTTTTTAAAAACAAACAAAAGCACATCAGACTGTACATTTTTATTGCAAATTCATTCGTATTATAACCAAATAAGATGCCACAGTATTCAGTTTGATGTGCTGTCGACTATAGTATGTACCTACCTAGGTACTTAATATTAAGTGATGTTTGTTATCCATTATCTAGTCACTAAAGAACCACTCCTAGTTTTAAGGCTTGGTTATTAGTGTTATAATTGGAACAATTTGTAGTTCATTAATTGCCGTATTATTTAGGCTGTACCCACGATATTAGTCGGCGCACCTTGTAAGCAACCCGCCGAGCCTTCGGCAAATCCGTCGTACATTGATAGTAGGTCATTTGTTAGCACTCGTTAATGGGAAATATAGAGATGTTAGCATTGCTTTATGTACTAACTAAATCTCTAAATCTAAATCACTGATCGTGTTTAATGCAGAGTAAAGTGAAACAAAGGTTTGTGAAATAATAGAGCATGCATTTTTTAGGTAATTTTGCAGCACTTGATAATGATAATGATGCTGAAAGTTAACGAGGATTTGGAGATCATGTCATGTTCATTTGAAACATTTCATAGCGGGTTGTGAAATCTAACCATTGTAACAACTATCATTATAACAATTCTACATGATAGGAGAAGTCCTTAAAATGGAAAGGTGACGATGAATTTTACAGTGTCAAATAATCACAGGAGATAATAAAAACTGTTATCAGCCTCCGAAGTACTCTTTCTCGAGCGAAAGCATTTAATATTCGACCCCGTGTTTATTATTTGTAACGTACACATGTTAACCCGTTCACCGGCGGTTCGAAAATCGGGAACGGTTGAAAATTTTAGGTGCGGTCCGGTCGAGCTGCGGTCGGGGCAATCACTCGCGCGGGACTGTAATCCGGCAGGGCTGACACCTGCCGGGATTTGATTTTAGCCAAAACATAGGTTGGGGATTATTGTTTGACGTTTCGGAATTGGTTTACGGTTTTGTAAGCGGTGTGGGGTTCATTAAATTTTGTTGAGAGAGGGTAATGTGTGTTTGGGAAAGTATTTGCCTATGCTGGAATAGTAGCGAATTGATTTATGAGGCAAAAATTCGCTGCTTTCGTTACCTATACCTAGGTGTACTTATGAGACCCATTTATGTAACATTAGCGACAAATTGTTTGATTTTCAAAATAAGCTCAAACTTCACAGAGCTAGTTTAACTTCACAATCACATAAGCGTTCTTTACGACACTCGCACGTTGACTCCTCAGCTACGTGATTCATGATTGGTTTATTTAATTTCCCGCATAGCTACTCCTTACCATGACGAGAACCACGGGAAGCAAGCCCTTGCCAGCTAGTATTTCTAAAAAAACATGCCAGCCCTTAAAAGCCAAACATCTGTACCGGTTACGGTGCGAGCGGTCACGGTACGGCGCGCCAATCCTGTTAGCAGCCATTGACGGATTTAGATGTAAATGCAGTGGCCAGCACTAACTCGGCAAATACCAACTTACTCGTACGTGGACTTTGCAAATATACTAGCCCGTTAATTGCCACCAGTAATACGAGTGTTTAAAGTGACATAAGGATTTCATTTAGTACCGCAATATTTAAATTTCTAAACCAACGCTGCCGTGTTTAGGAGCGAAACGAGTCGCTTTTCGGCGGAATTATCTGTCAGAAACGTCTAATTTGAATTTAATTTTATATGATGCTGACTGAAGGCATCAGGAGTTTGGCGACTGTACCTATGTACCTAGTAATACTCGGGCCACGTGACTGCTCGTACTACGTGTGATCAAATAATCATGATACTAATAATTACATCCCTACGTCAAAAAAAAACCTATGAAACTACCGGTTCTCACAGCAAATATGTATGTATGTATGTAGGTTCTCTATCACAGCCGTCACCTTACCGCTAATGACAAACTAACAAACGGCAAGTCTCAAGTCGTTCCAATACCACTTTTTGTCGTAGGCGTCTCGCTGGTCTGCGAGACCGTTATCTGCGCCTACGCTAACGGTAGGGGTTGCAAGTCCCGGTACTAAGGAATGTTACTGAATTCCCGGTACCAGGTCTAAGCCAGTACCGGGAAAACCGGGAAATTCGGGAATTTCGGTACCCACGTGAATGGTTATTATTTATTAAAACAAATTACCTAATTTGTACGTAATTTTAATAAAAATGTAGATAGGTTAACAAAAATATTAAACTTTTTCTGTTCAGTCAGTTCAATTGGTTTGTTACCTTAATAATAAATCAGTCCAAACAGTTACACAACACGGCAAAACCAGTTATAAATGCCTATTAAAAATCATAACCGCCATATTCATAAAAAGCAACAATCGTTTAATCAACCTATTTTAGTAAAAATATGTTTTCTCACTTTCTATCAATGTCAAATACTGGCAGCGACAAGAGTTAGAGTAGGCACACACCGTTTATTTTTAGTTGGCCGATAGTTGTGCCCGATTTTAATTTGTATGAAGAATCGGCCAAATCGAATCGGCGTAGTGTGCGCACTCCCATACTTGCCCATACTGATCAACTGCCCGACTAAACTATCGGCCGACGAAAAATCAACGGTGTGCGCCTACTCTTAGGGACAAAACATAAATTAACTAAATTAGGTTTATAAAAAAACACGCTGTTGAAAGAAATAATAAGTAGTATCTAAGTACAATCAGATAAAACAATCAGTCTTAAAAGGATAGTAATGAATTAGGAACATTATTAATATTTTTTCATTTGTTGATAGTGTGTACGTAAAAAGATGATGGCATCTAGTCAAAAAATTGTTATTAAAAATAAATTATTGAAGTCCCGAAAGTACCGAAAGTCCCGGGAATTGCATCGTCAGTACCGGAACTAGATAAAGGATTAGATTATCGGGAATTCCCGGGAAAAATGAGTACCGGGATTTCCCGGGAGCAAACCCTAGCTAACGGTCACACTTGATTGGTTAGCTACTGGACTCTTTACGTCTAATGTGTGATAGATCTTATGGCGGCAAAAATGTTAACCTATTTACACGAATTCAATGTTGGGAATTTAATTAACTGGTTATTCCAACGTTCAAATAAGGTTGGTAGATTAATTAGGAGAAAATGTTTACCTAAATATTACATCACTGTGTCATTAGATCGCTACAAACTATTTAGGTACAAAGTAACTTGAACAAATCATATGTAAAGTTTGTATATGTCAAGTCTTTAATGCCGACAAATCTTGCAGTCAAATAGTCATGTTCACTCTCTTATTAGATCACACACAAACCATATTGACTAGTCGCGCGCTATAAACATATTAAGTCGTTCAATAGCTGTCAGAACTTCACACAGGCGCCTTTAGTTCAACCGACCAACTTGTTCAGTCCGGCTCTGAACGTGACGTGCACTATATTGGACTATATTGAACTGTGCGAGCTGACATTTCAGAATTTGTGAGCTTTTATGGACCGATGGACGTTTTGGAAATTGTTTTATAGAATGTTTCGACGAGACAAAACCGCGAGCGTGGACGAATATGGTTTATTTTTATTTGGTAGGGTGTTTTTATTATTTTCTCGTACATTTTCTGTCCCAAGGGAAACCCTTCGCAATACACGAATGTTAAATGTGATAGTATAGAAGAATTATTCTTGTATTAAGGAATTTAAGTTCCACTTAGACGGATCTGTTAATACAAAAACTTTGTTTGAAGCTAATAATTAAAAACGTTTTCACCAATTAATGTTTGTAGTTGCTAATTTTGTTCATATTTTACTTTTGTTCATTATGTATTTGATTTAGCAAGTATACAGCTAAATGAAGATTAATTGCAACGTATTACTTTGTGCAGTATTCAGTAGTGTAGTTGTTGCAATATCACATCTATTGCATTGAAATAAGATACAGTATTTAAATTGATTTATCATCCATCCTCTGCCCTCCTCTATACTGTGTCAAATGGGCCACTTGTTACACCGCGCGTTAAAACGGGACGTCCCGATTAAATAACGGCCAGCTTAACCCATAAACATCGAAATAAAAGTTAATTTCAGTCGTAAAATATCGTTAATGTGTACAAATGGGAACAAAGCGGGACAATTGCGATATATTGGGCTCTATGCGTCTCTCTTACGGCTCTAAAAGTAGGCTTAAGTAAGTGATTTATAAAAATTACTTTGAAGTAGTTCAGTAGAGACTAAAGTTTTAAGGATTTGTCACACTAGATGCGGTCTGCGGCCAAATAAAATACAGTCCGCATCGTTCGTTTCAGCTGAAAGACGTCCACTGCTGGACAAAGGCCTCCCCCAAGGATTTCCACAAAGACCGGTCCTGCGCCGCTCGTATCCAGGCACCTCCCGCGACCTTCACCAGTCGTTCACCATCGTCGGTCCACCTAGTGGGAGGCCTGCCCACGCTACATCTTCCGGCTCGTGGTCGCCACTCAAGAGTTTTCCTGCCCCAGCGGCCATCAGCTCTACGAGCTATGTGCCCCGCCCACTGCCACTTGATTTTAGCGATTCTGCGGGCTATGTCAGTCACTTTGGTTCTCCTGCGGATCTCCTCATTTTTGATTCGATCACGCAGGGAAACTCCCAGCATAGCACGCTCCATCCGCATAATGTATAATTACTTTGAACTGATCGCTGATCGCAGACCGCATTTAGTGTGGCAAATCCTTTAGCGAAGCGATATCTGGTTTTAGTTGACATTTGGAGATTACTGATTGAATTGAAAATTATTGAGTGTAAATTGATAAAGATATTTATTTCAATTCGGAATCAATGACCGAAACACACGCTATCCAAATACCAAATTAAATGTAGGTACATCCGTATAAAAATATCTGCTTGAATTATTTACAAACAACAATGAGAACAAAATGTAGGTATAATTAAATAGTAATTATAAACGAACGTAGAAAATTGTATTTATATTTTTTTGTTATTTATTTAATTAATCACGTGTCTACTAAATTAACGATTAATAAATATGAACGAGTAGTTTACGTGCCGGAAAATATTAAGAAGGAAATGTTTACTTAGATTTTTTCTGAATAAATACTCTGTAACCCAATATTATTTATTATAACTCAACAAAAACATTTCCGATTTCATTAGTATTAAGTAATGAATATATTAAGATGGATCATCATCATCATTTCAGCCACAGGACGTCCACTGCTGAACAGCCCTCCCCCAATGATTTCCATATCGCGCGGTTGGTAGCGGCCTGCATCCAGCTACCTTTATGATAAAGATGGATGCTAGTTAGCATTGCATCAAATTTTTGAAAAATACTAAGCGCCGTGTGTCACGATTTGGCGCTCTTACTTGGCGCCACCGCGTTGCAAGCCAAGCGTTTGCATAACAAGCGCACTATCCTCTCCGACCCACAACATGTCAAACAGAAATACAACAGTGATTTCGGTAAGAAATGTGTTTGTATTTCGGATCACTGGCGAGACGCCAACTTGCACCCAAACGCACCGCGATTGGGAAAGTTCTTGCGAAAGTATTCGGCATTTCGGGGATATTTTGGGAGAAAAAAGATGAGGCGATAAGAAATAAGTGGATTCAATGTAAAAATATTTTTCTGGGCTAACTACAGTTGTTAGGTATAGTTCTATCCACAACAGCACTATACATTTTTATTGCAAAATACATAAAATGCCACTGTGTACACATATTCAGGGAATGTATCATGAATGCGAATGCGTGGGACGTCCACCTGGTGGACTGACGACATCGTAAAGGTAACAGGGAAGCGCTGGATGCAGGCTGCTACCAATCGATCAACGTGGAAAGCATTAGGGGAGGCCTATGTTCAGCAGTGGACGTCCTATGGCTGAAATGATGATGATGATGATGTATCATGAATAGAGTCTTAGTTTAAAAGGATGCCAAGGATTTAAATTGCACTCTGTATAAATGAAGAGACAGTGAAAAGGCAACTTTAGCCTGACATTATGGCACTGTCTTCTTATAGTTAGTGTATAAGTATTGCAACAAAAATTCTTGCGACTATAACTACCTAATACTGAATCAATGCAAAATAATTATTTTGCAATTCGCGAACCTGCTTAGATTTTGCATTCAAGTTCAATTTCACTCTAAGAGTGGATTGCACTATCTAACTTTAACTTTAACAAACGTCAAAAGTCTGTCAGGCTCCATACAAAAAACACCGGTTATGGTTATAGTCATGGTTAAAATAAGGTGGTGCAGCTCAGCTTAACGATGTTTTCTTTGTCAAATCTTTGTCACTATCAAAAAGTTTCTACCTATTACGGGACTATTCCCACCTCTCTTTCTCACCGCTGCAAGTTCTGTGTAGCCAGGATCTACAGCTTGACCGCCAATAAAAACCCAACCAGTGAAGGTCAAGTTTGTCCTGGGGGAAAGTTAAACTGTCATTGGACCCGCAACGAAGTTAATCAGAAGAACATTTCTACCTATTATCCACTTATATGATCTTTCTATTATTACTCGTATAACTGATAAAAAGATCTCACTAATTAGCCCCACAGCGTGGCGCCTGACTGATGTCTGACCAGCTCGTTTGTCACGTCTGACCTGACAGATCCCCCTTTGATTATTAGCTACCGGCAGATTTGCGCTGATGGCTTTCTGATAAGTTGTGAATGGCACGTTAGTGCAAAATAGGAGATGATTGGTTGACAAAACAATGGAAATAGGGATGATGACTGGGTAATGAAATCGAAATTCTATTTAGTCCGTCAGACAGATAATTAAATATAATATTAGACTCATATTTTTTATTTTCTTTCATAATTAAATAATAACAGTGCTACATCGAGTTGAAATGGCGCGGTACGTCACGCTTGAGTAGAATTTTTACTCAAAAGTGACGTCACGCGACATTTCAACTCAATATAATACTGTAATTATTCGATTATGGAAAAAAATAAAAAATGTGAGTCTAATATTTTCTAATTATATTATCTGTCTGACGGACAAATAATTGAAATTTTGTCATCTAGCCTATTGGATAAATGACGTAGTAAAACAAGAGGTCTTTGGACATTGTGGAGGTCTGTCCTTTAGTTATTGTATTGTTTGATTCTGGCAATAAATATTTTCATTTTTTTTCATTCATTTTCAGTTATCATCCACTTGCGACGACAGTGTGACATCCAGTAGCGGCGTAAGGGGGGGGCGGTGGGGGCGGTCCGCCCCGGGTGCCAAGCATCAGGGGGTGACACAAGTCGCGCAGATTAGTACTCACTGGCGCATCTGCATGGCAAATCTGCGGTCTATGTCATGATACGGGGGGTGCGATTGTCTTTCAATCTTCGAATCGGTAGGTCCCCTAAATCCTGGGGGATACCAGGAGGTGCCTTTGGACTTATGACGGGGGGGGGGGGGGGGGGGGTGATCGCCCCGGGTAATAGCAACCCATGCTACGCCGCCACTGGTGACATCTTCAATTATTTTATAGTTGGAGATGTCATACTGTTGTCTCAAGAGTACGTTATTTTTTTCTTGATACGTTGTTAAGGACGAATAACTTATTAACCTGGAAACGGATTGTAGCCGTATCAACTTGAGGCGGTCAGTATTCTTTATATGAAACTCCGTACTGCAACGCACACTCATCCGCACCGTAACGTAAACGGTACGGTACGGATACGGTGTTGATCCTTGTCTGGGTTGGTAAGTGTGATCTTTAGGGTACAAAAGATAAGAAGACTCTTTATAAAGGCAATTTTTTTGACGTTCGTAAAAAATAAAAATGTTAGAATCCAACGATTTTGAAACGTCAAGTGGCAAAAATCAAAAACTAACAACTCAATATTGACAGTGGCGCCCTCCCGTGAATGTCACAATTATTATAGTTGCCGAACGTGGCAATAATCGGAGATAATAATCCAGCATATTAGATAGCAGCGCCCTCCTGTCAATGTCATATCTGGGACGGTTCAGTGTAGTCGTCATATATATATATACAAACGTAACTTTCAAAAATCTAACAAAAGATCTTACAAAACGCAAACCAGCAAAGGTATTACAACTAAACTGCCTAGTTTTGGGGCTCCTTCGATAATCCCGCAGACAAAAGGGAACGTTCGAGTGTGATGAAATCCTCGATCGGCGGCTGACCGGGATTGCCAAGTCGCTTATGAAGAAAACGGTTTTTGATACCTTTAGATGGTAGCATTAAAATTGGCATAACTCAGTTTTTACAAAAAAAAGGTTTTGCGACCATTAGCAAAAAAGTTTTCAAACTTCATTCGTTTTTGTACACCGAAGACTACTTTCTTCTTTCTTTAGTTAAAAAAGTGAAAATAATACATTTTTGTAGCAAAATCGATTAGTAGCATGCGTTATAATTATCACAGTCACACATGAGTTATCACAGATCTATCTTGCTTGATGCCGTCCTCTGTACATTTTCAATATAAAGCATTTTAATGCGTTAGATTCAATATAATTCCTCCCATGTATTTTGAAACATATTGAGACAGAAGTAAGTAAAAACGTTTTTTCCATTCTTGAACTTCAATTTTAACGCATTTTAAATTATTGTGAGTTGTGCGGTTTCACGCATAACCCGCAAATACCTTCAAAGGGATCGAATCAGCTGGCGCGTATTGCAGCTTTGGACGTGATTTCAAATACCGTTTGTGGTCAGTAATCGCCGTATTATCGATGCCAGCAATAATAAGTACATTCACATTCTTCTGAAGGAAACGCGTTATGAATTCTTCCTGAAGTTTTTTGTGAAACGAAACGTAGGTATTTTCTTTTGTTGGTTATTAATTTGTGCGAAACAAACAGCTGTCAATTAATGTCTTTAAGTACGTACAGTTATATTGACAGCACAGCCTAATGCTCACACGCTTTCATTTATGTTTTTTTTGTCTCTTTTCATTTTATAAGGTTATTTTTTTAAGTTTCTTTTCAATTTAAAGACTGTATTGACTACAAGCCCCTCACCAGTGTGGCAACAGCTTTACGCCCGTATTCACAAACGATGCTTACTTAAGTGAAGCAGCAAATCGAACGCACAGCGTTGAATAGAGCTCTATGATTGGGTCATGACGTGTCACCCTGTGCGTCCACACGCGCATTGTGAGACCTCTTAGTAATGTTTGTGAATTGTGAATATTCACACAGAGCGGGCCGTTTAATCGTAATACGTTTTATTCAGCGATGACGTAGTTGTACAAGTGAGTTTACACTATTCTAGATTCAGAAAAACATCGTCATCATTTTATTCTAATTAATTTAAAAATAAATATCTATCACTTACCAATTCCTCTGGTGATCCCGGTTCCTTCATACCATTGCTCTTATCCGTGCTCCCCGTCTCTGTAACAAAGAAAGGACATTGGGAACTTTAATATGAGAAAATGCCCCACGGCGGACAAAGATGAAACGTATTTTATTTCAAAGCTTTATACTTGTAGGTATATTCACTTAAAGCGCTATGTTGTGAGATATGGGAATTCTGAGATATGACGAGTCTAAGTTGAAAATATATTTGTCTAAAATGATTTGATATTTTTACATGTTATGTTGTTTGGCATTGCAGAGTAACCAATAAAAGTAAATAAAATAATATAAATAAATAAAAAATAAATAAAATAATATAAATAAATAAAATGTTATAAATACTTAAATTAATATTAGACAACATCTCATATATTACTCCAACCCAAAATAAGTAGCTAAGGCATTTGTGTTATGGAAATCGGGAACGACGAACCACAACACACCCAAACCAGAGACAATGTGAAAAGATCGTTTTCTATATTGTCCCGGCCGGGAATCGAACCCGGGACCTCAGGATTGGCCCGGCACACCTTGAAAACCGGTGTGTGCGCCTCTCCGCCACGGAGGTCGTCAAAAATGTTACCTAAATGTAAAATAAAATAAAATATTAAAACTTCATTTTCTCAATATTCCCATACAAGAGAGAAAAAAAAATGCACGGACATTCATTGGATATTAGTATGTATCATCTGTGATAGGTTTCGTTTGTGTCCGCTACTTTTCGAAAAGTGGGGCAAAAAGTTCCCAATGTCATTTACATTTTATTATGACGTCATAAATCACCTTCGAGCAAAAAATGCACTGAGCAAAAATAATAGAAAATATCGATTTTGTTTACCAGTTCACAAAATTTCACTTCTGGACTTTTAAGCACTAATATTTACATTATTTAATTATCCACGTAACTGCTAGTCTGCGATGTACCTACTAGTTTTCAATCAGGGCCGTATAACAATGTAATTAACTCCACTTATTTCTAATTTTGACATTCTAATATTGCTTCCATACGGACTATATTTGGGTGACGGATTTAACCCCTTCACTTCTGAGAACCGTCCAAAATTGCTCTATTTGTAGTGTACCAAAAATAAATTGAAAATCAAATTGCCCTTGTAATATCGCGTCATGTGTCTAAAACAGGCATCCAGGTGCTAACAAGCCTCAATTCATGAACTGATTGTGTGTGTGTGAGTGTGTGTGTGTTGTGACGCAATCAGCGCCCCTTCAACGCTGAATCGAAGCAAATTGAGCTCATACTGATAACTTTAAATTAAACCGTTTTAAACTGGAAAATCCTATGTTAACGCCGTCAATTCTGCATTCGAATTTTAAATCAACGCTTTTTAAATAGCAACCATAGATAAAGGAATCGTTTAAATGTCAATTAAGTAATTTATATTTAAACTTGGATGTTTTTAATGGCAATAGATTTAGCCTTTCAATTTTATTATTATCTTATAATAATATAACATAATTATATCATAAAACTTGAGAATAGTAAAAAATTGTAGAGCGCGAGCGTGAAGTAAAATTTGCAAAAGAAATGCTGTGTATGCTTTGTAATTGAGGTCATTAAAATTTATGCACCACGTGTTAACCAAGTAAAAAATACATTATGTAGGTATGACACATTTCTTTTTCTTTCAATCACGCAAGACTACTACAGTTTTCCTACACAAAATTACCTCTACAAAAAGACTCAATTGTCAATTTGAGTATAGAATATGACCTTAAACCATACATAACAAATAACTAGACATGATTAGGTATACTAGATACATATTACGTCTAACATCACAAATTGCATTCACGCGGTCGGCGGGAACATCATTAATTTTAATTGATTAGGCGCGATAATAAGCAATAAATTAGCGACAACAATAGGGTTGTGATTAACGGAATTAATACGACGGTTACTGTGATTATTGGGTTAATCACATTACACGCGGTTCGGTCCGGGTGACACGTGAGAGTCGGTCGCCATTTTGACGAGGACGTATGCTAAAACTGAACGAAGTTGTTACATAGGCTGAGTTTCACCACCTAACTTTATCGATAACCGGTGTTTTTTGTTTGGAGTTTGACAAATTTTTGACGTTTTCTAATGTTAAAGTGAATTAAGTTGGTACACCCCAGCCGAGTAATCACTCTGACCTCAATTAATTATGACTTTATATATTTTTTTTAATAACCCCTCATCAATCCCACAATAAGGTGAATGTATACATTTGTTAGGGGTGGCTTCACCGCAACAGTTCAGCGATCAACGGGAATCAAACCCTTGAATGGGCAGTCTGGCACCGACACCACTCGACTATTGTGGCTGTGACCAAATGAATAAATAGGCTAAAATTATTCCAACAATTTAATCTATACTTCTATACTAATATTATAAATGCGAAAGTAACTCTGTCTGTCTGTCTCGCTTTCACGCCTAAACCATTGAACCGATTTTGATCAAATTTGGCAGGAAGATAGTTTGAGTCCCGGGAAAGGACATAGGATAGTTTTTATCCCGGTTTTTGAAACAGGGACGCGCGCGATAATGTTTTTCTGTGACAGACAAAATTCCATGCGGGCGAAGCCACGGGCAGAAAGCTAGTTTAATATACTTGTAATGTATCACCAACTAATATGTCCTGACAGCACCGTTTTATAACAAACATCAGTTTTAAAAGCTGATAACGTAAATAAATACACAATGAGCAATTTGCATACAAACGAGTTAGTTAATTGAATGTAGCATTGTTATGACGTAACTAACAAAATGTCAGCAATCAACACTTCACAAAATTAAATGATTTTCAGTTGAACATAATCTTACATGACGGATTGTAGTTATTGTTTATTGTTACAGTGAATAACTTTACTACAACGTTTGCGTGTGCCGACGCAATAAAAATTTAAAATCAAAGACGCCGCCATTTATGAATTAAGAATTATTTAATAAACTGAAAGTTTTAAAACTACATTTTATTGCGAAATTAAAGCAATACCTAAAACCCCACGGATCGCTGGAATATTTTTTCCCACAATATTTTTCATTGTGACTCTATTTGTTGTAGCGTGATGTTATAATATCCTAGTCATAAATATAGACTACCCACAACAAAAATATTTAGTCAATTCGAACTAGGTACCATTGCCTGAGATTAGCACGTTCAACAAAACAAATTACTCTCAGGCTTTATAACATTAATAATTAATTAAATAATATAGTGTAGATTATAAAAAATTGATCTATGAATCATATTATAGGTAATGATTGATCCTCTAAAGTCATAGACTGCAGCGGAGACAGCCACAATGTACCGACTCGGCCGACAATGAAATCGTGCGGAGCCTACGCAAATGTCATATCGGATTGTTGAGCTTATTGGCATGACGGTAAAGGTGGAGGCACACAGCCACCTTTCTTAACTTTTATTCTTTTATGCCCGTTTTCACTATTAATACCTAATTTTTAAGTGACCCCTATGAAAACAAAATTCCTATGTTACCATAGGGGTCACTTAAAAATAAGGGATTGTTGGTAAAAGCGGGTATTAGACACATTTTTCAATCAGTCATGAAAACGGATCAGCAACTTAAATCTAATAAAACATATAATCTGTTTGTTTGTGAACATAATTTCAAATATTAAATACCTAAAACCAAGTATGGAACGGAATATGGTTATGTAATGTAGAGTTTTGTAAAATTATAGGTGCTTCATGTTTATACATTATGTTCAAATCTTTATTTGCTAGAAACACAGTCAATGAGACGTACAACATTAAGGCTGAGTTGTACCACCTTATTTTAACCGTAACATTAACAATAACCGGCGCTTTTTGTATGGAGTATGACAGATTTTTGACGTTTGTCTTATTGATTAATTTTAATGAATAGAAATCACTCAAGTTAAACCAATATTTATATTTAACTCTACCATTAAAAGTAATGGTAGAGTTAAATATAAATATTGGTTAATAATAATATGAGTTCAAAGGAACTCAGTGTGCCCCAGTCTTTATATCGTGAATACTGTCTTCTCACACAATATTCTCATCTCGATCGTGACATGTTTCCCACGCCGGGGCTTCACACAAACACCTGCCTTATTGCAATGAGCACAGAGCTGATAATGGATCCTCGCATTTTACTTTAGTTATGGATTGATGATGTGACATAAAACTGATACTGAAATTGGAGAAACTACCGCAGAAATGACTTCATTATAGTCATCTTATTACATAATAACATAATGCTTATAAATCAAGTAAACAAAATAAAAAATAATATTACATTAAAAAGTACGGCTCGCCATTAGTCATTTTACTATAGTATGAGTAAAAAAAAGTCATTGATCCCGCACGTTGACAACTTGTCAAGTGACATTCGAATGGCATTTGGCCAGGTTAAATAGGTAGGTAATTTTAATAATTTATTGTCATTGTCTGTTGCGGTCTGCAGATTTCATAGCAAAAAAGTAATAATGTAATATTAGGAATATTAAGTATCCAGCAAATTAACGCCCGTATTCACAAACGATCCTTACTTAAGTGAAGCAGCAAATTGAACGCACAGCGTTAGGAATAGAGCTCTGTGGTTGGTTCATTTGTCACCCTGTGCGTCCACGCGCACGATGATGTTAAAAACATTATTTACTAAAGAATATGCAAAAGGAGTATAATTTTCCCTGACCGCCGGTTCTGAGAACGCAGAGGCGTTGCTTTATATTCTTTCTACACAAAAACAGACGTCATTAAGAGAGTGACATCCCATTATTTCTCATTTATAAGAGAGGGTAATAAATGTTCACTCACGGTCATAAAGCATTTCCACTTGTTGCTAAACAAAACACAACGAAACTGTGAAAATTATTTCGCACTCGAAAAGGGACCAAAAGGATAAAAAAGAGTCAGATAATATCATTAACAACTCTTTTGAGGGTGAAAAAAACCATTCATAATGACGTCGAACCGTTAAATAACGAAATGAACCGCCTTTTTAGCAGCTAATATTATAATTTAGCCCTAAATTTTCCACTTCACAGCTTCTACCCGCAGAACTGACGCCTGGGCACAGAATAAGTAATAGTACAGGTACAGAAGGATTACTCTGCAAGACGATTTAAATAAATGCGAGTCTTGCTACGACGCGATACAGTGGAATTCAGCTCGCACAGCACTACGTACCTACAATTTTATTCACCTACAAGTTATGTCTCTTTCTATCGCGTGCCTCTGAACTCTTCTTACGCTGTTAGGGTTGCTGTCTAGTGAAAAAATAATTAATCTACTTATTTATAATGAGGTACCTACGTATGTAGGTAAGTACGCATTCATTATGGAAAACCTTGGGAGAGGCCTTTGTCCAGCAGTGGACGTCATTTGGCTGAAACGAACGAACGCATTCTGAGCAGTAGTCATGGTAGGTTAGGTTCCTATACTATCCTAAGAATTATTGATTACCTACATGGCCAACATACCTTTCAGCATCTTTGGGAAGCGAAAAAAAAGATAAATCCGGTAGATTTCTTTTCGAATTTAAACACCCGAATGCCGCACAATAATATTTCTTTCTCTTTATGTCAATTTTTAAATAATACTTCGATCATAGAATTAGGTACTACAACGCACGCCAGCGTCCTGACGGGCGCGCGCGTGACACTCGACTGATATAATACCCGCCGGCGGGGCGCTTCGCTGTAGGTAATTATCGGACGTACCGCGCGGAGTGAGCCAGGCCTGGCCTGGGTACGCGCGACCACACAAATTATGCCATTTTAATTCGAAAGCCACTTTATTTTCAGCTTTAAAGCATAGTATTAAGGTTCAGATTCCCCTATGGTTCAATTGATACAGCCAACCACAGATAAATCTCGAATCCGTCAAAGTACATTAAATCACGGAAGTCTGATATTTTTGCATTTTCTCATAGTTTTTCTCGGATAGAAGTAGATTTTTATGTAAATGTATAATAGAATGTTTATGTTAAACTACCTACCATCTTTCAGGGATGGTTTGGTCCTGGGATAAAAAGTTTAAGAAATAATGTTTCTGTCGATATTCAGTCTATCTAGACTTTTCTTGAGTCTAGAGCAGACACAAAAATACGTTTTGGCAAAACTTTCGTACCTACCCATTGTTAATGTAAGCTTTTTGAAGAGTTGAGCAAAATTATGATAACTTATACACTATAACAATAGAAGTATTTTATTTGATCAGATTATTATTATTCCTGATGAATGGGTTACTAAAGCGCGGTGTTTGAATGTCTAATATTTATTAACATATTTTAATTATAAATAACGTTAAAGAAAATAGCAAACCACACAATATTACGACTTCATTTGTTTCTTAATTAACCTCATTTCCATTCAATGTTATTTAATTTGAATGTAAATTAGTTCATAATCATCCTTTTATTTGTTGAGTGCAAAGAGGAGCTGCTGGTTTTAATTGCTTTACAGCATTCTGAATTTCATTCTTTTATAGAATAAGAATCATGAAGTCAAAATATGTATGAACTCAAACGTGCTTTATTACATTGAAGAAATGATATCTTGATAAGTTCCACAAGTCTAGCTCTATCTGTCGTTCTTCTTTTGTCCAGGGAAAAGGTTTTTTTGAGAGCACAATACTGTTAGAAAAGTGTTCTTCAAATCTTAGTCCGAAAGTAAACTCTTACTGTCCAACTGTCCAATTTAAACATAATACGATACGTCAAACTTACAGCTTCTTGAATACTTGAAGATCTCTTACACTTACCTCTTGTCACTTTAAGTTCTCTTACAAAATAAAACATCTAAAATTTCCATGTCCAAACCTGCAAACGAACGACTGATTTCCTAATAACATGTTTTGAGCAGGAGTTCCTTTTATTTAAAAGAGCTCTAACAGCCGTTTCAAGGAAAAATCTGCGAAAAAATACCAGCACCTTAACAAGGAACTTCCATTTCCCCAAATTTGTCGCCAATTAAAAAGTACCCCTAGTTGTCATTATGTCATATTAATCCATCAGCCGTCAGCTGTCAACGGTTTATGCAACGGCTTTCACTTTCGATCGCCGCGGTCACGTCTGCTCTTGCGCAAGCCATTGTTTAAGGCGGGAGAGTTTATACGGAGCGATTAGGAAGAGACTGGATTGGTACGGGTTAACTTTCTTTTAATAACATGGTGCTGTCAAATAAAGATATCGTGAATATTGATCTACGATTAGTTATGTTTAGTTTTATTTTGCGTATTGGGAAAGAACTCCGATGTGACCAATATGGTCAAAGGACTTAGTTTCTTAGATTTTTTTATTGTCTTGATGGCATCTCTTTATGAACCGGACGAGTCATTAATTTAACATCATCATTAGGGTGGTCCTTATTTTTCGACTTTTGAATTATCCCCGGGGCACTTTCTCATTCGATTATATACCTCTAAATATGAAATTAGCTTTTTTTGTTTTTTTTTTGGTTAAGATTTAGAGGTCGCTACCAGCTGTCAAAATATTTAAAAAAGCTTTGAAGATCTTAAATCATGGTTTCATAAATGTTTTATTTAAGTGTTTATATCACATTTTACGTGCAAATGAACATCGCATAGATAGAATAGACAATCGCTTCTTGTCCCCTTCTCCCCTCAACCCCTCTTCTGTACCGACCATGGTACCGACGCGTCGAGATACTAACAAGTAAACTCTTATATCTTAAAAATAATTGATTCAAATGTGTACATTGTACATAATATCTTAGTTCATAGCAACAACAATAATTTTGTAATATTTTTATTTGGCTTTGGCTTTAAAAGTAAATGAATCTAACAAATACAGATTTTGTTTTTACTTAAAATTCAAACCTTGGTAGCGACCCCTAAATGTCTTTTAAAAATTAAAAAAAAAAATGAAAGACTTTCATATGGTATTTATTCAAATTACGTGGTGCCCCGCAAAATATAAGAAAAAAAAATTTTTTCATGGGAATAAGGACCACCCTAATCATCATCATCATCTCAGCCATAGGACGTCCACTGCTGAACATAGGCCTCCCCCAATGCTTTCCATGTTACCCGGTTGGTAGCGGCCTGCGTCATTAATTTGCGGCATTAATTTATAGCGCCCCTATTCCCACAAGCAAAGCTTTTACTATGGGTACTAGATAACATGTTGGATGCATTCGCATACTTCACAAATCATCTACTGAACGACCTGTCCGACTAACGAAACTTTACTCGCCAACAATTAGGATTGAGATCGCCCCGTGTAAACGCCACTCTGAGAGATTTATGAGCCCCCGAGATGACAGTCCGAGGCAAAGAAAGCGCGCAACGGAAGGTTCTAATGAAGAGCCCATAATGGACCTAAGTAAATTCCTCTTTGTTAAAAGATCCACGCGATAATATTAAATCTGTCCGGAGTTATCCGTTCCGGACTTGAGATATGTAAAGTACGCAAAAAACTTATGAATTTCGCTGAAACTTCGCTGAATTTCACGCTGAAAGTTTTTAACGAGCTAGGGTTTACATTTTTTATCTGTTTTAGAACGATGAAATAAGGAATGTTCTAGTACTGGAATTTGATTTAGGGAGTGTTTTAACAAGCTTAATTAGACTGTGAAAAGCTGAGAGTTTATAAAAGAACAATATTATTTTGTAAACTTGTTAAATCTTTTGATAAAACAAGAACAATAAGTTTATTAATGTCTGGAATAGTTCAAACTCAGATAATTAAATTCGGGGACTCTTTTTTGTTGCAAAAATATGGAAGGCATATAAAATGACTATTCTCCATACTACTCTAGTATACTTCAGTTGTAAAATAAATTGCAGACATAACTATGTCTATGGCACTGGCTGGATTAAAAAAGCAGAAGATTCTGCTATGTGGTGCTCATTAGCGTGCTTAACGTCCAGCAGTGGAATGCCATAGGCTGAAAAATGTTATGTCTTTGCCTATTATTAAAATAAAAAATGTTTACGGAGTTGGCTTCAGGTCAGTTCACTGTCTCATATTGCACAACGTCGTGTCGTAACAAAACAAATGACGACTCCCACTCATAACATCTCGCAATAATAACCTGGAGGGCTACTCCAAATCGCTGTTTACATCGTTTCGGGTCTGTCACCGTCACTCATGCTTGCTTCTCGCTTTGCGTGAGAAGGATGGCAACAATCGAAACTATAGATAACCTTTTCGGAGTAGTCCTTCTGGTCCATATTTTGTCGGCAGTCGGCGGTAACTGTCGGCCCTTTGAAGCCCATGATTGATCCCTTCAATTTCTAACGCCATTAGTCATAAATTTAATTAACGTCTACGATTGCTACTGCGTTTGTTAACGTTCCCTTTCAGCTGTAGGAGGGACTATTTTAAATTGATCCTAAAAATCTTATGGAAGTCGAATTTATCTCTATGGTTTTTGTTTTGTTTTTGGCTAAGAAATAACAGCAGTACCTACAGCTTTTGATTCAATGAATCATAACAAAATCCATTTTGGTCGACGAACTCGATTCATAACAATATTATTTCAACCTGCTATTTAGAAATTTTATTTCAGAGCTAGAAAATTAAATAATCCCCTTTACTGTGTCTGAGTACTTATAGTGTAATATCGGTTAAACATGCAGACATTACATAGTCATTATTGAGTCTGGCCACGAGAGTAAAAGCCCATAAAATTAATTTCAAACTAGATAACTGTCCAATCAGCTTATTGTATCAACACAAATTACACATCATAAACTTTGGATGTAATAAGACAGATCAGTGAGATAGGATCGCCGGCCACCCACTATCTGTACCTCTAGCATGAACAACTTTCGTCTTTGAATCGTTTGAGTATTCGACAAAACTCGATACTCAACCTTCGAATTAAACGATAACGTGACAATTTTGAATCTTAAAATAAGTTTCGGGAAACCATTTCTCATACTAAGTTCACTTTACGACACTTTCACATGGTGGCAGTTGTAGTTTTAGTACTAAATCGTTTGATGGCGATTCGAATACGCAAACGATTCTAACTCGAAAGTTTTTCGTGCTAGCCGTACTGAGCTGATTAACTATCTCTTACGAAATCACGGTGACATTTATACCCGACCAAATATTTTAAAGCTTGATTAAATATACTAAGTTACTTACTCCCAGCGACTATGGTTAATTTGATGAGATTTAATGAATGAATCTTTATATGCCTCCTTAAAGCTTTTGTGATGGAAAGGAAGTATAGCGCAAAGTTTCAGGAGGTTATACATAGAGTAGCTAGCTTGCTCTTTACTGTATCTTCCAAAGTATGTAAGTGTATTAGAGCAACAGCGTAGGTAGGTAGGTGCCATATAATCGTAGAGTTAAGCCACTGGTAAATAGCTAACACAATTTCGATGTACTTAATCCTTTCTGGTGTGTCTTTGTACCTAATTAAATGATTTACTATTCGTAAGGAGAACCAAAGTGAATTGCTAAAGTGGGCGGGGCACATAGCTATTTCTGCCCCAACAGCCTGATGGCCAGAGATATTCTCGACGTCCACGGGCCAGAAGACGTAGTAAGTAGTGTGGACAGGCTCCCCACTATAGTCCGATTTTTAATTCGACGGAATTCTGACAGCTGTCATTTTTTGACAATTCAGATGTAATAAGCCTTTTTTGCTTTGAATTATTAATAAATAATATGAAATGAAATTTCATCAAGTACAACTTACAAGAATGTACTATTGTTTGTTTTTTCAATTCAATGTACACTAATTATTATGTACATTTTAGAGATTAAATAGAAAAAAACGTGTTTTAACACAGAAAAACAACATATTATCATAAACGAAAATATGTATTGATCATCAATAATCATTATCGTCGTCATAATCAACTTGCATTATAAAATTGGCATATTGTTACATTGGTTATTTTATGAAGCTAAGATTTTATTAACAAAAGGATTTTCATAAAAAAGGTTTGTAACCCATGGATTATTGGCCAGGGAGTCCAGTAATAGAAAAATAATTTCCCAATTTTTTTTGTAACTTCAAAAATATGATAATAAAAATTCAAATAACCATTTTGAAATGATCAGTACATTTTTAAACCTTAGTTTTTCAAGTGAAACCTTAAATTCAAGAAAGGATTATTTTTTAATTTGTGAAAATGCTCTCCATTCATAATGGGAATGTTTCAATGTTGACAACACTTCTGAAATGTCAAAATTCCGTCGAATTAAAAATCAGAGTTTAGGTGGACCGACCATCTGGTGAAGGTCGCGGGAGGTGCCTTGATGCGGGCGGCGCAGGAATGGTCTTTGTGGAAACCCTTGGAGGAGGCCTTTGACCTTTCGTGAAAATGATTTGTCACGATACGGGGAGAATGCAGTCATACGAAAAGACAGAAACGTCTTGTGAGAAAGACTTTATTTAACTTGGCACGAACCAGGCTGGCAGAGGACTTTGTACCGCAAAACGTAAATACCCATTAAAGAGCAATAACACAGGTCCATTAGAATAGAGAAGAAGTTATTGTGTACTTTAAGAAAATATTATACACATTAATATTTTTTATTGCCAACTAAATAGTCTTTAAAGTTTCTCTGTTTAGCCATTCGCGTCCCATTCCCGAGTGTATTATCATTTTTAGTAAAATAGTGTGGTTGGGTAAACACACACTTGAAGTGAAAACAGTAGGTTTTTTTGTGCAGTTATATTCAAGCTTAGTACATTTATACGATAAAAAGGAACTAGTTGAAGGACTAGGCTTCTCTTGTAAATAACCAAACTATTCCAAGGGCGTCATGAGGCGATCAAGAATAAATTTAGAGAAAGAGATGAGAGTGGCAATAACTTGAGCCCCGTTTTGAGGATCGGTAAATAGTTTTTGATAATCGTTGTAAAAAATGGTAAAGTCCCAAAGGCGTAACAGTTTGGGAAGCCCTGGACACCAAATGTGTATAGAGAGCAGTTTTAAAGAGTTATAGTGCACCAATTGTCCAGGTACTCGAGGACTCTACTGAGCCTGACTATGCTGTGTAAAAGCTGGCACAGACGGGGTGGGCTCAAGAATGTCGCCTCGCAGGGGCACTTCATAAATATGGACGCTGTGATTATGCCTGTGCCACAGCTCATATTGAAGAGCCAACACATTTCGAAGAATCCGCACGACGAAGCGTAAAATAACGTTGAGTGTGGATGAAAGCTAGAAGTAGGTAGATCAATGAAAATATTTACAATTTTTTTTTCATGAATACCATTTAAAAAGTGTACCTAGAGTACATTCCTTATGCAATTATAAAGAAGTTACTCTAGGTACAATGTTACATCTCACATTTAATCATCAAAATCCATTAAACCGAAATGAAGCAAACTTGTGGGACTGTGTCAAAAAAGTGTACACCTACTTTTTTCCACCCACTGCTGGAAAACCATAGCTCACCTTCAGTAGACAAAAAAAGATGTACTGTAATGTAATGCGTCAAAAGGTATGCTTGAATATAAATTTTTACAGATAGTATTTCATAGAAAGAAGCCTTTTTGTAGAAAGACGTCGAGTGAATCCTATGATCTGGCCGTTTCATTCGCGCTAAGATATCAAGTACCTCAAGTACCCGACACACAAAAATCAGTAACCTTAACCCTATAACAATAAGGTTGAAACTCGAACGACGTATTCAGGTGCGCAGACGCATGTTTCTTCGTACTGGCGCAAGAAGCGCCGGGATAAGAGCCGTGAGAAGGTAAATCCAGCAAAAACTAAGAAGATCGGCTTCG